>NC_135507.1:97637616-97934315 GCF_052857255.1 Amblyomma americanum
ACTCTGCCATTGAAGACAACTTGGCACCAGCAGCCGAACGCCAAAGTTATTCAGACTTTACAGTGGGTCTACATTACACTACACTATGATATAAGACGCTATGCTGCATCGGAACTGGGGAAACTAGAATCACTTGAGTGATTCCTCCAGTAGTCGTAATCTTCATTCTTTGTTTCGGCAGGAAAGACCAACTAGCTCAGACCATCATCATTTTTTCAGTTACTGATGCTCAGCTTCAATCTGAAAGCTGCGTTTACAGCTGGGCTTTTTGCTCTCATGAACCCAGCTGCAACGCACGTCTCTGTGATAGAAGATAATTTAAAACAAACTAGATCACACTGCGGTTGGCCCAGAGGATACAAGACACACTCCGTTTGCAGACTGAGCTGCCGTTCATTATTCGTGTTGGAAGGATGTACTCGCATAGCTTGAACTCTGCAACCAACAAAAAAGCTTATCACGTACCTATCCTGTCTGGCTGTCTCCAGGAATGCCGTGTATGCGGTCATCAAATGAGGCAAGTGTAACGCATTCTCCGCAGATTGTTTCCAGCAGGAAATCGGGGGCGTGTGCACAATGCGTCCTCGTCTACATAGCTGCCCCCTTCTACGGTTCGTATCTCGGCTGTGACGGATAACGTCCGTGTTAGGCCGCACACGTGCGACAGCGAAAAGAAAAATGATGGTTGATTACGTTGCACTCGGGTCCCTATGTCCTCTTAATGAAAGCAGTTCAACTTGACATGGGTTTCATTTTGGCTCACCCTTCACGATCCCAGAATGCAACTAGGCTCATATTCTATAGGTCAACGGCTGCACGGGTGCATTGCATGTTCGGTGCAGTGCATTTTCGGTGCAGTGCTTGTTCGGTGCGCTGCACGTTCGGTGCACTGCAGAGCGCAGTGGGTTGCGCTGCACACAGTGCACCGCGTAAAAGTTCAGTAAACAGAGCAAACCAGTCTATAGTGCACAGAAAGGCTTATTTCGCGTTCTTCAGCAGCACGCCGTATGCTGTAAGGCAATAGACATTTAGCAGAGGGAATACCGCTCCCGCTTACCGCGTACCATACAGTACCCAAGGCGATCTGCGCATGCGCACTGCAGGGGCGCGATACTTTGAAAGCGGTAGCGCCAGTGGTAGACGATACACAAAAGTTATCTAATGACAAGGGGAAACGGCATATGTCAACTGCTAGTGGGATTCAACGACAAAGCTGTAGCGCAATTCAGCGAGGTCCGTTTATAGGGAACCTGCGCTGCCAAGGTGGCACTGCAATTGTTCCATTCGGTGACTCAAAACTGCTTTTGTCAGCCGCTTGGGCCGCTGCAAACGCGAGAACACATTCTGCGCGATTAGATACCCGCGTTTGGCTGACAGCATTCATTGCCTCGCTTCTCTCGGCGTAGCCCAGATAGCTTACGCACGGCACGTGCGCCTTCGACAGAGCGCGGAGGCTCACGCCAATAAGCGCCTGAAGGTGGCGCGGAAAAGTAATAAGAGTACTACCCAAAACTGCTTGCTCTTCTCGCTAGGCAGTGTGTTATGGCGCTGCAATCGGCACCGCAAACTTCAGCGCAAGTTCGCCATACGCCACGAAGAAACCTCGACTTTCAGGACCTTTGGTCTGACATGCTGTCTTTTCCACCAGGGCGCGGCTCACTCATACCAGTGAAACTGGGGAGGAGGTTTGAGTGATAGTAGGCTCTTTAAGCTTTTATCATCACAATGGAAACCCTTACGTGAACGCTCGCGCTACTAAGTGGAGCGCAAAAGCAGGCCACCTTCATAATCGTGATTGGATTCCGCTGCGTAATGCAGCCTTTTCCGACGACCCACCTGTCGTGAGAATTCCGCGGTGTCACTATTCGGTCGATTTCGCTGAGCTCGTGGCTCTGCATGACGCTATGCCTGCTCGGGTGTTTATTTTGGCATCAACTATGTCAGCCTAAGATAGTCACTTGTCACTGCTGCGCCAGATACACGGGTAATGTCTTCAGCTCGCGCTTATGGTGCGACACATGTTCTTTACACAACGATTACTCCCCCGGTAATCAGGATGATTAGCGTTAGCTTGCCGACATTGTGCTTTATGACTGAAGAGTCGTAATAAAGCTGTACGAAGAAGACAGGACAACAAGAAGATGCACGACCAGGAACACACATAGCGCAGAACACACTGCGCTTTGTGTGTTCCTGTTAGTCCCTCTTCTTGTGGTCCTGTCTTCTTCGCGCAGTTTTAATATGACTGATCAAAAAAAATAACTAACCCAAATTCATGCCGTTATTTAAGAATGGTGCATTTTCCTTTAAATGTCGCTGCCACGCATGAGTCTGTAACAATTGTAGTTCGGTTTTGGGAGGGTTGCAAAGTGTAGTGCTTGGAAGAAGGACAGATGAGAAAAATAATAATTGGTTTTTTGGGGGGAAAGGAAATGGCGCAGTATCTGTCTCATATATCGTTGGACACCTGAACCGCGCCGTAAGGGAAGGGTTAAGGAGGGAGTGAAAGAAGGAAGGAAGAGATAGCTAGGTGCCGTAGTGGAGGGCTCCGGAATAATTTCGACCACCTGGGGATCTTTAACGTGCGCTGACATCGCACAGCACACGGGCGCCTTAGCGTTTTTCCTCCATAAAAACGCAGCCGCCGCGGTCGGGTTCGAACCCGGGAACTCCGGATCAGTAGTCGAGCGCCCTAACCACTGAGCCACCGCGGCGGGTAGACACATGAGAGGAAAGGTACGAACATGGGCAGCGCTCGTCCCGTTCCCTCACTAGGTTCGTGTTCGTATGTTCGCGCTCCTGTGTCTTTATTGAATTTAGTGCTTTGTAGTGTCAGAAATCTTTTGGCACGAACATTATCATCACGTAGCGCGTTTGCGAGCAGCATCATGCGAGCGTTCGTCCTCTATTCGACCCGCCGCAAGTTTGTGGTTGTGGCATCTTGCTTAGTTGCAGCGTCAGAGCACGGAGCACCACTTGTGCTGCCTCCATGGCACTCCAGCAGTGCGACGGATGTTCCACGTTACCACTCGAGCCTTCATCCCAGCTGAGGCAGGTGGTACTGCGCGCTCGTCCACGATTCCACGCCATCCAGTAATTTCAGGATGTTTTCTTCTAAGGTGTTTCAAGGCGCAGTTAGCGTGAGGCCGCCCACTGTATGCACGGAGGGGTGACGAGGTCGCGGAAACTCTGCCTTCACTGCCGCCGACACCATCGCTCAGCATATAGACGGGGGAATTTCGCTTAAACAGCTAGAACTTTAATAATCGCGTTGTGCAGTTCTAGATTTTAGTGCAGCAGCATCGGGAGCAATCTCTTAGTTCTGGGCCGCAGCGGCGGCTGAGTGGCTATGGCCCTCGGCTGCTTACCCGACAGACGCGGGTTTGGTGTCGGTCGCGGCTGCCGAATTTCGATGGAGACGAAATTCTATAGAGGCCCGTGTATCGTGCGATGCCAGTGCACGTTAAAGAACCCCAGATGGTCGAAATTATCCGGAGACCTTCACTACGGCGTCCCTCATAGCCTTAGTGGCTTTGGGACGTTAAACCACCATAAACTTAAACCGTCGTAGCCAAGCGACAAGTGAACCCGCGCACTTCCATGACGTCGGCATCACGTGGCCCGAGGTTCGTGGCTTGCGAGCATGCCGTCTTTCAGACGCTCGCTACTGTGACAGACAGACAAGATCGATAGAGCAGAACTAGGATGAACTTCGCGAGCGTCGGCGCGAACGCAAGCGCGTGCGACGACTGCACGAATGTGCTGAGCTGCAAGCCCCTTGAAGCGGAGTGGACGCGTCGACGGCGAGGGGATCTCGTCGGTTTTTTTTTTTTGGTTTTTGGGGAAAGCAAATGACGCAGTATCTGTCCCACACGTCGTGTAAACTCGGGATGCGGACGCGACGAGAGAATGGCGGAGGGATCAGGAAGTGCAAGCCCATGAAGCCGAACCCCGACGGAAGCAAGAGACATGCGAAGCCGGATAACACTGCTCGGGCGTCTGAGCGTCAGTTCGACGCGAAACTGTTAGGCCTTCCGTGTTCACTCAGTGCCTGTCAAAGTAGCTCCGAGTTTCACCGTTTGCTGTGTATACACGGTTTGTCGAACGTTTTGGTGTGTTAGAACTTAGTGGCCCCTCCCCGTATTTGGGTGTTGTGTGTTTCTCTGTCTGCCTGTTTGTCTGAAGCCGGTTTTGTAGTAGGCTGCCCCCCCCCCCCCCCCACACACACACACGGTGGTGGGCTACCTGCTCTCCTTGTCAGGTGGGAGTCCATTTAATCGTTATAGGGTGCTCAGGAAGAGCAACCTGCGTCGCAACCCAACCCAAGCAACCGTAGTTCCACCTATGCCAACACCTGCCGTAGCACCTGCTCTGTGCCACTGCGCACACTCGCCTACCCACCGGGTGGCTTACTTTCCAAGGTGGAGCCGGTGGTAACCAGGCGAAGGCCTGGGATGCTAATTAGGGGCCACCGCCCCTAAGCGCACCGAGCTTAGCGGAATGAGCAGCAGCGTTTAGAAGGATAACGTGATATGAATTTTGCTTGCACAGTAGCTAAATGGAAGAATTTGGGGTGGCACTTGGCTGGTAGCCTGGCACCTCCTAGTAGGTCGTAGCTCCAGCCCACAATTGACGTAATTTGGCCATGCTAGTGCACACATCCGCATTCGGCCTGATTGCCCAAATCGACTGACATGTTCTGTTCTGGCAACACTGCGATTTAGCCCCGGGACACTTCCTGTTTTATAGAATGCTGTCATGTCACTTGTACCAGTGCCTTATCAAACACTGAGCGCAATGCCTCCCTTGATCATCTGCCTCATCAAAACCAGCGAGACACGCGTTGTTTGCAACGGCGCTTTTTCGATCGCTGCGTGGCACCTGTCGTCTGCGCCGCTCCAAACATTTAAAACCTTTTGAAACGCCGCACTATAAATACAGGAAGTGCTTCGGGGCTAGCATAATCATCAGCACCCATGTTTGTTTGCAAAAAACACAACCGTGTATACGCTTAACCGCCATGCCCATCGGTAACATCACAGGGAGATTGGGTTGAACGCCCAGCTGATGCTATTGATGGTCGCCTATGCTCTTAACGCTGAAACTTTTAATTTGTTTTCTGTAGTTCACTATGCTTATATTAGGGCTCGTTTCAAGCCTTTGTTTGCTGCCAAGAATCTACTGACAGGCACAGCGGCACGAAGTGTACCACACGATAAATGACTTCTTCTTCGTATAGATTGCTCCAAGCATTATCAACACAATTAACAAAAAGGAGTAATAAGAAAGATCCGGATAACCCTTAATCGAACCCGACCACGGCGGCCGCGTTTCGATGGAGGCGAAACGCAAAAGACGGCTGTGTGGTCTGCGACGTCAGTGCACGTTAAAGATCTCCAGGCGGTCGAAATTAGTCCGGAGCCCTCCACTACGGCACCCATTTCTTCCTTTCTTCTTTCATTACCTCCTTTATCCCTTCCCTTACGGTGCGGTTTGGGTGTCCGCCGATATATGAAGAAGATACTGCGATATATTTCCTTTTCCCAAAAGCCAAACCACTTCAATTCAGAGGGAGTAAGCTGTCCTGTAGCGCACTCCCTTTCATGAAAGGGAGTGGGCTAGAAGGCACCTTACTCCCTTTTTATTCCTATATAGGCGTATTAATGTTTAGACTGTACTCGCTGCTCTCTACATTGTAGAATGCAAGAAAAAGGAAAAAGAAATACTTTATCGTAGGAGCTCACCTCTACTTAGGGGTTTCTTGCTGCACACTGAGCGTTGCTTGACCCTAGTAACGGCTCTGTTCTCAAGATGACGCGATCGATGATCGACGTGTGTGCATCGGTGCAAGCCAAGGGTATGGCTGGTATTCCCTCAAGTGCGGCCATTAAACATCTCCCAGGGTACGGGGTGGCGGTGAGAGAAATGCGCCAAGGGCACCCACAAGACAAAGAGAAAAGAGAGGATCTTGAGAGTGAGCGTTTCTGACTAAACTGCGCGTTCGCGATAATGATAAAGGGTAAAGAATTCCCGATTAATCACTATCGCTGTCAGAAAAGGAAGGAAAAGAACGCGACTCTAGGCATGCGAATAAAAAGTGCAAGAATCGAGCGCTCAATAGCTTAAAAAACAAATCAAATGAAGCTGACAAATGTCGCAATCCGATGGCGTGATTGGAACAAAGGAAGGCGTGAACAATACACGCCGTAAAACCGTCTATTCAGAGTGGCCCTTCGGGCGAGTTGGTTTGCCATGACGGAACATGTAGCGCTAAGAAACCAGGACGAACAAAGTTAAAGACACCACTATTAATTCTATTAATTCTAAAATAATAGGCGAACCGAGGGCCGGTGAGCAGGTAGTGACAACTCTTTTTGCGGGTGCTAAAACTATTTCGAAATCGGGTAACGTAATCCAAGACTTGGAAAAAAATTACATGGGCAAGGTATACTACTTAACACGAAAAACAAAGCGAAAAGCTAGCTGTCTTCGCGGCGGCGTTTCCGCTGGTGTTTGACTTTCCTAGCACGCTGTTCATACGTTAGCGCAAGTTTATTTGGCGTCGATTCCGTCAGTGCGCCAACGGGTCAGCTAGGCCGGATGCTTCCTTCTTGTGATACTCCGGAACATACGCTGTGTTCAGGAGGAACGCGTAGCCCTATTATCGGTCCAGGACGTTAAGCCCCACAATTCGCTATTTTTTTAATTTTACTGTACGTCTAGGGTGAAAAGAGTAGATCGCAAAGTGCGATTTAAATTGAAACAAAATTATCTCTACTTCTTGATATGTTAAAAAAAGAACCATAGGTATATTCAAGACGTGCCAGATTTGCCCAGAAGCCTCACTGTACACCTTAGCATGAACGGTGAGGTTCCGGCCACATGACAGGCTGAGGTGAGAGCTCCAGCTTCTGGCTATTAAGTACTGCACACATCCACAGTAGAGCCGCTAATACATCTAGTTTCACATCGTGAATTAAATCTGATAGCTAACAATGTGTAACTGGCTCAATTAGAAGGCTCGCGTAAATGCTTGATCGGGCTGTGCGCCTGTATACAACCGCAAAGACACAGCACGCGAACAATTTCCGCTGCGACTGCTGCTGGTAGACGCTCCAGTCAAACTAAGTTACCGAAATGATGTCTTTCCTTCTTTGCTATTACTTCATATTTGTTCGCAGGAGAAACGCCGGCTGAAATTTCCCAGCTGATCTATTACTAGCGTCGGCATACTACGCAGCCTCTACTGCAGCCGGTGGCTGACGTCGCGAGCTGGATTCCTGGGGAGCTGTGATGCAGCTGCGGCTGTCATTTTGAATCTGGGCAGGTTGAACGGGCTCGGAGTTTAGTCTTCTAAGTAAGGGAGCGGCAACACGTGCCGTTTCAAAGCAGACTGTGAAGTCGGCATACTTCCTGAGTGATTCGGCCATTGACGATCTGCCGGCGGTGCCGGTGTTATTCCCTTAAAGCGGCCTACATAGGCACCGGCCCTGCGACAAGCGAGAGTTGAAAGGCCGCCTGCATTCTTTCAGAGCAGATGAGGTCAATGTACAGAGTGAGCGTTACAATCTTCACATGCCTTTTCCATGCGCTTTGACAAGGGTGTACTGAAACGTTAAGATAAGTTTTTTGTTTGCGCAGCGTATGATTACGGGACTGCAGAGCTCGGCGTTTTGAAGCCGCTTATGGCTGGAAGAACTTTCGGATTCCAGTGTTAGTGTTCCGTGTTTCATTTCGCCACTTGATTCCCGTGTGGCTTCAGGGTATCGACTAGGAGGCCTGGACGTGTAAAGCCGGTACATTTGGTGCCCTCAGTGTACGTCCATTGGTGCAACGCTTCCACAAGCTCGCATGGTTTTCAGGCCTGAATGAGGAGGAGGAAACGTTTTTGAAACACTGAAATGATTTGGGCAAGGGAGGTGAGCACGGTTAGTGCGCTGGATGGCACTGCCTATTCCGGGACCCCATTGGCAGCCGCCACAACCCGAGCTCTCTGGGCCGGGGCCCGCTGGGCCTCCATGGGCGAACTGCACAGGGCCGCCTCCCAGCCCTCTTTAGTTGGCCTCCATAAAGTCCATAAAGTCCTCCATAAAGTCAGCAATAAAATTCCAATAAGGAAGGGCGTCAGGCAAGGAGACACGATCTCGCCAATGCTGTTCACCGCATGTTTGCAGGAGGTATTTCGAGGCCTGAATTGGGAAGAGTTGGGAATAAGAATAAATGGAGAATACCTAAATAATCTGAGATTTGCTGATGACATTGCCTTGCTGAGTCACTCAGGAGGTGAACTGCAAATCATGATCAACGAGTTAGACAGGCAGAGCAGATCGATGGGTCTAAAAATTAACATGCAGAAAACCAAGGTAATGTTCAACAGCCTAGCAAGGGAACAACAGTTCACAATTGGCAGCGAGAGCCTAGAAATGGTGACGGAATACGTCTACTTAGGGCAGGTAGTGACAGCTGATCCGGATCATGAGAGGGAGATAACTAGAAGGATAAGAATGGGGTGGAGCGCATATGGCAAATTCTCGCAGATCATGAGTGGCAGTTTACCAATTTCCCTCAAGAGGAAAGTGTACAACAGCATAATCTTACCGGTACTCACCTACGGGGCAGAAACGTGGAGGCTAACGAAAAGAGTTCAGCTTAAGTTAAGGACAACGCAGCGAGCCATGGAAAGAAAAATGATAGGTGTAACGTTAAGAGATCGGAAGCGGGCAGAGTGGGTGAGGGAACAAACACGGGTTAATGACATCCTAGTCGAAATCAAAAGAAAGAAATGGGCTTGGGCAGGGCATGTAATGCGAAGGCAAGATAACCGCTGGTCTTTAAGGGTAACGGAGTGGGTTCCAAGAGAAAGTAAGCGTAGCAGGGGGCGGCAGAAGGTTAGATGGGCGGATGAGATTAAGAAGTTTGCAGGCAAAGGGTGGATGCAGCTGGCAAAGGATAGGGTTAATTGGAGAGACATGGGAGAGGCATTTGCCCTGCAGTGGGTGTAGTAGGGCTGATGATGATGATGATGATGATGCTGATGACGCTGCCTATATTTGTATTATACTGACAGGCCCACATCATGTTACATAGGTCAGTATACTGCCGGCAGAATTGGCAACTGCCCATCAAAGTAATGGCGGGATTTAAGAAAGACCCGGTTTCGAGCCGACTAAGGTGGCACTCCTCGGTTCTGTCGAGACCATTGGCGGGTTCGAGGAGTACCCTCCTGCACAGGCGTAAATGATTTATAATCTCTCCGCGTTAGAGATTAGCGCGATTGGTAGGAGTGCCGCTGGAGACCCGGTGGTGGTTTGGAGCCCCAGGAAAGGGACGCTCGGGCGGCGGCGTGTGTTTCTATTAGTGGCCAAACCCGAATTTCTCCCATTTGGCATTCTGCGAGCGAGTGGCGCTAGCCCTCCCCCCCCCCCCCCCCCCCCCCCCGCGTAATTTCCGAATGGCCTACTGCGAGACTGACATTATGTACGCTGGGTAAGAGTTGCTGGCGGCCAGTGCACTCGCCACTTCCTCCAGAATTAGCGCGTAGCTAGATGTTATCGATAGCCCGTTCATCTCTTCTCCCTCATGTTCGACCGCAATGGCTTAGATACCATCCTCGTTTGAACTCGCGGCATCCGCGTAGTATATGCTTGTCTTATCACCTCAAAAATATTGAATTTCGCCCTGGCTTCAAGCCTCCCCTGATTATACTCCCAATTCATATTGTTGGGGAGCGACTCAACCGTCACAGTATTTTTCCACGCCTCCGGAATGCGCACTCTGCGGTCGGTGGTGGGCAGCAGCACGATGCTGAGATCCCGGAAGACTTGTCTGCCGGCGCTGGTCACCGACAGCCTAGCAATTTGGCTTGTTCTGTGGGCCTCAATCAGCTCCTCCACTGTATTGTGCATCCCAACTTGGAACAGACGCTCCGTAGGCGCTTTGGCCTGGAGCGCATTTTAAACCGCCGCCCGAATGATCTCATCCAGGTTTCCGTGGACGATTTTCCTTACCTTGAGATAGGGCGCCACGCACACCACACGACTGAAGAGGAACACCCGAACTAGGCGAACGGTTTCTTTTTCGAGAAGTCCATCGCGCTTGCCGGGTATCCTGCCAATCATCGTACGAAATTATCCGCAGGTGGAGTTTGCAAGTCCGTGGCACCGTTATCCCGGTTATTAGTTCGACAGAGCTATTCCAGACGTACCAACCCCGAGCACGGATCTTGTCTTGTGCTCGCAACTAACTCGGGCTTATCCGAGTTACTTCCGACGATAGGCTACGATTAGTTAGGAGGAACGTCGCGCCAACTGTACCAATCGGAGGAGGCTGTCGCTCCACCTAGGTCACGCATCATTATGGCGTCATCACAGCCTGCCCACAGGATTGTGAACAAACTGACCACCGTGGCAGGTGGCAGTTTGTGATTCGTCGCTGCTCGGGCACAGCAACATGAATCATTCATTTAATTTGATTTGCTTTATTGGATAAATACACAAAATGCGTTATCACACAACCTGCGGGGCCAGAAGCAGGCTGCGAGATTTGTCCAATAGTCCGACATTTTCACAAACAGTCTGTTCATCACGCAGTAGTAAATGCAGCAAAACCATTCAAAATCCACTGGCATGAGCAAACATAAAATATTGCATAATTTTTAATGGTAATCCTTCTTACTGAAAAAGTAAAATTGCCGGCTGCTTTTATTTCTATTGTTTCTTTAAAAATAAATTCCCTTTTAGCGCGACACATAAACGGGACAAGACAGGCTCTATTGTATTCATTGTTTTCGCAGCGCAGTGTTGTTTTAAGAGCTGTTCATACACATTGCAGGTTGTCGGCAGATTAAAGTACAGATGGCTGGAATTTCTGGTGTTGGATGTCGGAATTGGTTTATTAAAAGGGGTGTCTGTTTGAAATGGTTTCTTTCACAGTGATAGAGTTTTGGTTTATGGTTTATGGAGGTTTAACGTCCCAAAGCAACTAATGCTATGAGGGACGCCGTAGCGAAGCAAGGCTGAATGATGGGCTAATTGGTATGACATGTTGAAGAATAATTTTTACCAGCCGAAAAAAGACGAAGGACAAGAGGAGGACCTACACACGCCCTGTGTAGTTTCTCCTCTTGTCCCTAGTCTTTTTTTCGGCTCGTAAAATTTATTCTTCGACATGCCGCAGTGAAGGGCTCCAGAAATTTATACCACCTGCGTTTCTTTAAGGTGCACTGACATCGCACGGTACACGGGCCACTAGAATTACGTCTCTAGCGAAATTCAACCGCCACGGCCAGGATCTTATCCGCGTGTTTCGGGTCAGTAGCTTAGCGCCATAACCACTGACTCACCGCGGCGGCCTGATATACTTTTAATTGATACATGAGTGCCAATGGCAACACATTGATTTCGCGAAAAAGTTGGAGGCTCGGTACTTGGGATTTGGAAAAGGTCACAGTGCATGCGGCTTTTTCCTTGAGGTGGATGGGAGGGTCTAAATATATTTTATACATTGAAGCCCATGCGACCGAGCAATGTGCTAAACAGCAGTGAAAAACCTAGTAATATATGATTTTCAGGACAGAGGTGTTGAAGAATGCTCGACACCCTAATAACACAAAGCAGGCTGACGAAAATTTCGAGCGTACCTTGTTAATACATACTTTCCCGTTCACGTTGCAATCAAGCATTACTCCTATGTAGCCCATCGAATCCACTCGCTCAAAAATTTTATAATAATAATACTTTGTTCATATTAACACCAGAATACAGGATGTGGACATGCCAAAGCCACGAAAGGGCTTGTAGGGAGTCGTACGGCAGCAGCAACATCTCTTGTCAATTGGAGTAAAAAACAGCAAAAACATAAAAAGTATCACATTTTCCCAGTTTTGTAATACAGTCACCTAATGCTCTGCGGGTGGTTAAAACAAAAACATCATCAGGCAGTTCACTGAATATATGCGGGACATAGAATGACATTGTACATACAGTCTCCAAAAAGAGTTAGCGCTCTGGGAAAAATACATCTAGGAATGTTTCGCAATGTAACATTTTTAACTTCAACGACCTTAAAATAACTTTTCTAAAAATATCCAACTACAACAGTTTGTGCGAACCGGATGTGGAAAGAGGGCAAACAAGAGGAAAGAAACACACTTTGTGATTTATTGGGTGTGGAATATTAGTCACTTTTACCCACGTTCTTAAGAAGATGGCTTATCCTATTTTTCCATGTAGTGGAACAGTTAAAGAACTTTGTCAAGGTATATTTTTGTTATTCTGTATTAAGGCATTTATGAGGCGATCGGTTAGGTATATATTTAGTTTTAGACCAATGAAATGTCAGCTTATTACTTTTCAACCACGATGTTAGGCGTTGGCACTCGTCATTTATGCTCTGCATGATCTGTTCCAGAGTTTGCAAGGAGAACAAGTCCCGTTTCATCAGCGTACATTATCACTTTTGGTGCATGTAAAAACAAGGGAAGATTCTTAACATAAAGGGAGAAGAAAGCAGGACCTCAGACGGACACCTGAGAAATTCCTTTGAAGATATAAAGAGTGACGAAGAAAATTCACTTAGACATGCATATTGCTTCCGGCTAGATATGTAACTAGAAAAGAATTGTAATGTTCGTGCGCTAAATTCATATTGCTCTAATTTTTAAAACAAAATTGGATGTATTGCACGATGGAATAATTTCTTTAGGTCTAAGAAAAATTAATGACATTTTATTATTATATAATGTATAGATGATTTGGGACACTTCTATGACTGCTGCAGATGTCGATCTATTAGCCCTGAAGATTTGCTGGGATGGTGTTATCCTTGCGGATACATCATTGATCGCCAAAACTGTGCCAGCCCAGATCGTTCACTGCAACTCTTCGTCCTTCAGATTGGCATCCTACACCAGCCGCCGCGGTGGCTCAGTGGTTATGGCGCTCGGCTGCTCACCCGAAAGACGCGGGCTCGATCTCGGCCTCGGCGGTCGAATTTTTATGGACGCGAAATTCTAGAGCCCACTGCACTGTGCAATATCAGTGCACGTTAAAGAACCCCAGGTGGCCGAAATTTCCGGAGCCCTTCACTACGGCGTCTCTCATAGCCTGAGTTGCTTTGGGAAGTTAAAACGCCCCATAAACCAAACCAAACCAAGCATCCTATGCCGCCACAGCCTTCGTCCTGACAGCCCTCCGCTCCTGCTACTCGTTCCCCAGCGACTCCGTTCGTCACTCCTAGCGGAACTACACGACCTACCGACCGAGGGCCTTGTGGGCGTCTCCCGCACGTACATACGATCACGTCTGACGCGGCTTCCTTTGGTCCGGTCTGTACCGCTCTGTTTGGCGTTACGTTACTTCTCGGGGCCTCTGTCAACGCAGGAACAGACCATCCACGTTGCCTGCTGGCCTTTTGCAACCTACTGATGTACCTCTAGAACCCTTCTACCGTGTTGTAGTAGGCCTTCTCTGACCTTTCCCGACGTCCCATACCGGCAACCGTTGGATTGCTGTCGCGACCGACTATGCGACCCGACCCGCTATCACAGGTGCATTACCAACAAGTTGCGCAACCGATGTCGCAGATTTCCTGCTGCAGAATGAAATCCTTCACCACGGCGCTCCACAGGAATTGCTAACGGACCGCGGCCGCAGCGAGTAGTCAGTGGCATCCTCCGGTCATGTGCCACGCCGCATAAGCTGACTACAGCCTACCATCCACAGACGAACGGTCTTACGCAGCGCCTCAGCAGGACCCTGGCTTATATGCTATGTACGCGTGTCTCACCCGACCACTGGGATTGGGACGTTGCGTTGTCCTACGTCACCTTTGCCTACAATTCGTCGCGGCATGACTTCACCGGCTATTCGCCCTTCTCTCTTGTGTTTGGTCGGCATCCTGCCCTGCCCTTGTATACATTGCTACCAGCTACTGCTCACTCAACCACAGTGTATGCATGTGACGCAATCTCCCAAGCAACTATGGCCCCCCAAATCGCCCGCGACCGGCTCACCGCCGCCCAGACCTATCAGAAATCCCTCTAGGAACGCCGGCATCGCCCAGAATGCTATTCACCGGGCTCACTCGTACTCATTTGCACCCTTTCTCGACGTGTCAGTCTCTGTGAGAAACTTCATCAGTACAGTGGCTCGTAACGAGCTGATGATGATGATGATGTCCTCAAGTGGAATGGCACTCAACGAGCGCTCCCTGCCGCGCTACTGCCAGCTTCGTCTTCTTCGTCACAATATTACTGTCATCCATGTATTTTGGTAGGCGTACAGATATTTTTCAAAACATTTGTTGGTAATGCTGAAAACCGATATTGGTCTAATTTCCTGACCCGCCGCGGTGGCTCAGTGGTTAGAGTGCTCGGCTACTGATCCGTAGTTCCCGGGTTCGAACCCGACCGCGGCGGCTGCGTTCTTATGGAGGGAAAACGCTAAGGCGCCCGTGTGCTGTACGATGTCAGAGCACGTTAAAGAGCCCCATGTGGTGAAATTATTCCGAAGCTCTCCACTGCGGCACCCCTTTCTCCTTTCACTCCCTCCTTTATCCCTTCCCTTACGGCGCGGTTCAGGTGTCCAACGATATATGAGACAGATACTACGATATTTTCTTTCCCCAAAAACCAATTATAATTATTATTATCTAATATACTGGATCATTATTATTTCCTCCTTAGTACACTCGATATACTTTGGCTGTTCTTAATGCCTCTTGATATATGCGTTCTTGTATAGCACAATTAAAATGGACAAGAATGCTGAGGTTCGCTTGCATAACTCTGACAGTAAAACCGTCATAGCCACGGACTTTGTGAGCTTTTATGCTGTATATAGCAGCAGAAATTTGAGTGATTTGTCTCGTCTAAACTGAACAGTGATTTATCGTTGAAGGCGCCATATCGCAGTCCTCTAAGCATATCTCGATGGTCAGTTGTAAGCCTATGTCTACGAAATATGTTTTGAAGTTTTCTCTTGACGTTTTCATTGAGATCGTGAACATCATGTTGTTTAGGAGGGTTTCCTACAGCGTTTTTAACGACATGCGAGATTTTTTTAGGGGGAGGAGGAGGAGGAGAAATGTAGAGAGGTTAACCTTAAGAATAACCGGTCTGTTACCCTTCACGGGGGAAGGGGTGAGGGGATAAAAAGATGAAGGAGAAAAGAGAGAAGCAGGAAATTGAAGTCACTATGCAAAGTCAGAGCGTTTGATAAAGTCAGAGCCTATCGTGCAGGCCAGAAGTCCTCAAGAAACGGAGAAGTGCTTTGGAGGCCTTCACCGCCGACGACCGCCGACGACCGCCGCGGTCAGTGGCCGATAATCTTCATTTTCGTTAGTGGGCCTGGATCTAGACGCTCCAGGGCACGGCAGAGAGACTGCCTTTCGGCGCTGTAGGCAGGGCATTCACAAAGAATGTTGGCTATAGTCTCATCACACCCGCCGCAGATGGCGCATGCAGGGCTGTCAGCCATACCGATTAAAAAAAGAGTAATGCTTGGTGAAAGCTACACCAAGCCACAGGCGATGCAGTGAATTTGCTTCACATCTTGGTAGGTCGAATGGAATCCGGAGCTTGAGATCTGGGTCCAAGGATTTTAAACGCGAATTGAAAAATTGGCCTCAATTCCACGCGGCAAGCGTGATGTCCCGTGCGAGTGCGCGAAGCCTGCGCGCTGCATCTGATCTAGAAATAGGAATCGACACGAAATCGCCCTCATGGTGAGCAGTTGGCGCGGCCTCGTCCTCGCGCTGGTCGCCTGCGATGCCGCTGTGTCCTGGTAGCCATTGGTAGACAATATCGTGCCATTTATTGATGGCGGTGTGGTGGACCTCTCAGATTTCTGTGGCCAGTTGTTCATGGGACCCATGACGAAGAGCAGATTGTAAGGCTTGGAGGGCTGCTTCTGAATCAGTGAAAACAGACCATTGCTGGGGTGCTTCTTCACTGATATGCTCAATGGCGACACGAATAGCAGTAAGTTCTGCACCAGTCGATGAAGTCCGGTGTGATGTTTTCACTTCCTTAACTATGGTCCTTACGGGGATGACTACAGAGCCCGATGAACTGGAAGGGGTGACTGAGCCATTTCTGTGCATACGTACACACAGTCGGTGTCCATGCTTCTCATGCAAATATTCAAGGGTGGTCTGTTTTAATGCTGTCGACGATAAATCAGATTTTATTTAGGATTCCTTGTGTCTGTTCAATGAGTGACTTATGACACTTTTTTTCTCATCCTGATTATAGCCACCAGTTTATTGCTGGTGATACGGAATTACTGTAGACAATACTTGTTCTGCTTCTGTAGATTCCACTTTTGAAACACCACTTTTTCTCCACTATGGGGTACGTCAACCATGGGCATAGCGGTTCATCGTATTTGTGTTTGGAATGTGCGGTGGAATTGGATATAATGTTTCTTAGGGTATTTATTAATTGGTTCAAAATAGTGTTAACACAGTCTTTACACATGCGACTAAATTTCATGTCCTTAAATTTATGGTATAATTGCTTTCTGTGGCCCGACTTCACGTCTATCAGCAGGCATTTTAGTCTAAGGAAAACAAAAGTGAGGGACAGAGACGTCATGTACGCCCCGTATAACATTGTCCTGATTACATAGCATTTGGACTATGATAGTGGCGGATGGATGTTGTCTTAGTGTTTTCTATAATCAGGTTTCTGAAATTATACAAATCCAACAATCTTTTTCATTTCCTGAGAGTATACGTATTAATATAATCTAATTATTACAGCCCTCTATGATTTTTGTTCACAGCACGGAGCAAGACTAAAAGGAGGTGAAACTCCCGTCAGCGCGAGCGCAGGCGACCAGATAATTGTATGCGCCGACGGGGGTGTATGCAGTGGCGGCGCCTTGCGGCGCCTCGTAGAAGCAGCAGGGAAAAAAATAAAAAATGGAGCGCCCGGGCAGGCGGCTCCGGTGCGATATCCGGCGGCGGGCGCTCAAAGCAGACAAGCAGAGGACACGGGTGTTTGCTTCAGCGGGCACGCCGGGAAGTTGTATTTCTGCGCCCTTAAGTCAAACAGCAACAGTTCTTGTCGGTGCCTTTTCGAGGGCCGTAATACTAACAGCGCTGCTACGCGCAGTGCGTCCTCCTTCGGAATTTGCTAGACTAAGATGGGACGCAGGTGTTTTGTTCTAAATTCCAAAAGCGGTTACAAGTGTTGCAGGCGAGAAGTTGTTGTCGCTTGTTGCCTTCTCGGCTGACGTATAGTCATAAACGCTGCGCCGTACGACGCCCGCGTTCTCCTCCAGCTGATGAAACTCAGCGTGGTCACATACTTGACGAACGTGAAGGCATGTTTGCCTTCGGCGAATGCCAGCAGCGCTTATACCCATCTAATCAAAGTCGTCGCGGGGGTGTCACACAAAAGCCCTGCGTACAACCAGAAGCTACAGATCATCTTATTGCGGTCATGGAAAAGAGCGCGTATTATTTTTTACTGTGCTCAAATGGTTGAAGCGTAGCACCAGTTACTCTTCGGGCTACCAGCGGTAAAGAAGCGCGCGAGAGTGCCCTCAATAGAAGTCAGGCGCGCGCGGCCGAACGGGAGCAACACGCTCGACCGGTTGCCTTTGCAACCAGAATGCAGTAGTTTCTTTCCAGGCCGCCAGGCGCCGCGGGCTTGTGACCTTTTGTGGTCGCCGCAGACGGCGGAGTTTCCACTCCTTATAATCTTTCTCCGTGGTTCAGAGTAGCGAGAATGTTTTCCTTTTCGTGTAAAGATTTTTACACATTTGTGTTGCGGGCGCCTGTACACAGCACCAGCCGTTATACCAGAGGGTAGTGTGATGAAAAAAGATTCTATGACCTGATTATTGAGGGAATTGTCATTGTGAACAACGATTCGGAACGAAGACCTCACAAGGAAGGCAACACATTTCTACCACGGGATCTGACACTTCTACAGCAGAAGACTAGGTTAAATCCTTGAATACAAATGTGCTCTTGTTTTAGGTATGCCTTGGATAGGGCAATTATATCATATGCGAAGCTGTGATCCGACAGGAGCGTCAGTAAGACGTCCTCGTTTTTTTTGTAAACTCCAGATGTTGAAAATGCAGTACAGATAAACACCCGTCAGTGGACACGGCAACCCCGTGGTGACAATGTCAACTGATGTGCCACTATTTGTGCAGGTACTTACCGGATTCTTTTCCATCGCCTTGGGCCGTGCAGTAAGCGCAGACAGCGGCTTCAATCGTCACCCAGCTTCTGCCAATGCCTTTCGACTGCCGTGCGCGGGGGGCGTACATTTTTCACACTGCGAGCTGCTGTCGTGGCACGTGGATACTACCTTCTGCGCACCCTCTTCGAGCACAGCGACGTCATCCACACTTCCAGCCCGGATTTTGCCTATAAAAGGAACGCCTGCGCCTTCCATCAGCAGTGGACACGGCAACCCCGTGGTGACAATGTCAACTGATGTGCCACTATTTGTGCAGGTACTTACCGGATTCTTTTCCATCGCCTTGGGCCGTGCAGTAAGCGCAGACAGCGGCTTCAATCGTCACCCAGCTTCTGCCGATGCCTTTCGACTGCCGTGCGCGGGGGGCGTACATTTTTCACACTGCGAGCTGCTGTCGTGGCACGTGGATACTACCTTCTGCGCACCCTCTTCGAGCACAGCGACGTCATCCACACTTCCAGCCCGGATTTTGCCTATAAAAGGAACGCCTGCGCCTTCCATCAGCAGTGGACACGGCAACCCCGTGGTGACAATGTCAACTGATGTGCCACTATTTGTGCAGGTTGGTGGACGAAAATATTGCTGCCGTAGCAACTGCCTTTTTTTGATCGTGTTGCCGTGTCCACGCATATTGCTGGTTTGCTTTAGTGATTGTATCTCAATTGTAGGCCTGTTGCTGAAGTTATCCGGCGATGTTGAGGAAAATCCTGGCCCGGATACAATGGAAATGATTCAACAAGTAATTGCTTCTCAAACTGAAATCCTCAGCAAATTAAGCGAAATACAGGAAAACCAAACATCGTCTGAAGCAAGAATTCTAGACATGCAATCCAGGCTGTCTGCTATAGAACAAAAGCTACAAACCTTTGACGAGTCTCGGGATAGGCTTTCGAAACTAGAAACTTTTGCTGAAAGATGTGAAATAGAAATGACTACAGTTTCGAGAAAACTTGATGAGTTGGAAAACCGCTCGCGGCGCAATAACTTGATTGTACGCGGAGTCAAGGAGGAGGAATCAGAGAGTGAAGAGGACCTACTACAGAAAGTAAACAATGACATCTTTGATAAAATTCTGAAACAAAGGGTGGACACTATTGAAAGGATTCACCGACTTGGAAAGAGGGAACCAGGTAGAGACCGTCCGATTATTATTAAACTTACTGACTTTAGGGATAAGATGAAAATAATGAGTAACTGTTTCAACCTAAAAGGCACTCAATTTAGTGTAAATGAAGATTTTTCTAAAAGGGTTGTGGAAATACGAAAAAATCTTTGGAACTCCTGTGCCGATGAACGAAAGAACGGCGTGAAAGCTAAGTTAATTTTTGATAAGTTAAAAGTCAAGAATACCTTATACGCATGGAACGAGGAGACCAAGCAGCGGTTCAAATGCCAGGTTGCCACTAGCACTAGCAATGAGTGACTAAACAATCATAAGACGGTCTGCTTTAAAATTATAAATGTGAACGCTAGGAGCATGCTTAACAAGGTTGACGCCATAGAAAGTATATGCCTTGAACATGAACCCGATATTATGGTAATCACAGAGACATGGCTACATAAAGATATTAAAGACTGTGAAGTTGCTCCCCCAAACTACTCCATAGTACGAAAAGACCGTGAAAGGAGGGGTGGCGGTGTTGCAATACTGGTTAAGAGTAATCTAGTATTCTCAGTTATAGAAGGGTTTGATGATTTAGAAACTGCATGGATTAAAACCAGACTGAATGGTCGTACTGTCTTAGTGGGTGCTTTCTACAGAGCTCCCAGTTCAACCATAGACGTGCTTGATAACCTAAAAAGGTTACTGGACCTAAATGTACACTTTGGTGACAATATTATGCTGACAGGTGATTTTAATTTGCCAGGAATTGATTGGATGTCGCTTTCTCCCGGCAGAGTTGATACAGCTAGCAGTGAACATCTGATCGAACTCGCCTATTGCTATGGTTTGACTCAGATTGTTGAAAAGAGTACGAGAGTATGTACGACAACATCCTCGATACTAGACCTTGTCTTTTTGTCATCTGGTCTACTAGAGTTTTTGCTGAGTTGTGATGTTGAAGAAGGATTGTCTGACCATAAAATGGTGATTATGTCGCTCAATATGACTCACGAAATATGTCACAAATCTTGCAGAAAGACTGTTTTGAATTTTGCGGCTGCCGATGATGTCGGATTACTGGACTACCTTGAGATCTCGTTTGATGAATTCATGTGTTTATATCAAGACGGACTTGGCACAGATAAGTTGTGGGATTTTTTTGCAAACATGACAGCGAAAGCAATTGAGATGTTCATTCCTAAAACCACGAAAATAACAAAAAGGAAGCATCCTTGGATTAATAGAGACATTATTCACAAAAAACGACAGCTCAAAAGGAAACGAAAAAGATGCTCACAATACCCAAGCCCTGAATTAAAAACCTCCATATGTCGTATGAGCCAAGAGTTAAAGCGACTCATCAAAGAAAGTAAAAATACCTTTTACAGTCAGACTCTCACCAGATTTCTTACTGAAGCGCCCAGTAAGTTCTGGCGATATATAAATGGCGGCGGTAAAACTCCCCATTCTAATGAAGAAGAGAGCCCCCAGAGGGCTGAAAGTTTTAATTCATTTTTTGCATCTGTTTTCACTGAAGATGACGGCGAATCACCGTTTTTTGAGCCTCCAGGTTGCCCTCCTATACCCGATTTAGAAATAAGTGAAGAAGGAGTTCTGAAACTCCTTTTGAATATCAACACTAAAAAGAACTCAGGACCGGACGGTATCCCGAATGAATTCTTATATAGATATGCAGAGTGGAATTCTAAATTTCTTACCAAAATCTTTCAATCGTCTATCGACAGTAGTTGTGTTCCCATCGCCTGGAAATGTGCGAAAATAGTGCCTGTGCATAAAAATGGTCCCACTTCTAACGTTGAAAATTATAGACCTATTTCCCTCATTGGCACGTGTTCCAAGTTACTCGAACATATTATGTACGCTCACTTATCAACTTTTCTTGAGAGTAACAATCACCTATTTGTAAACCAGCATGGCTTCCGCAAGGGGCTTTCTACCATCACACAACTCACGGAAACTGTACATGATCTTTCTCAGTCAATTAATTCCCGCATGCAAACAGACATCATAATTTTGGACTTTGCAAAGGCGTTTGATAAGGTTTCGCACCCTAAGCTATTACTAAAAATCAGTGCCATATTTAAAAATGAAACTATAACTAAGTGGTTCAGGTCATATCTTTCGTCTAGAGTACAGTATGTTCAGGTTCAAGAGTATAAATCCAACATCATGCCAGTCGATTCCGGTGTTCCCCAGGGCAGCGTTCTGGGCCCTCTCTTGTTTTTGATCTTCATCAACGACTTGCCTGTTGGTTTGAGCGTTCCAGTTAGACTGTATGCAGATGACTGCATCGTTTATAAACAAATTAATACTCCAGAAGATCAGGCAGAACTCAATCAAAACTTGCAGAAAATACATGAATGGTGTAAGGTGTGGCAGATGGTATTAAATTCAAACAAAACAGTTTTTATGACCATTACAAGAAAGAAAACTGTCCTTGATTACAGTTACAGCATTAATGGTAGATTACTAACTAGAGTAAGTAATTTTAAATACCTTGGAGTAACACTCACATCTGACTTACGCTGGAATTCACACATAGATAATGTATGTACTAAGGCTTCCAAGGCACTCTGGAGCTTGAGACGCAATATGTGCAGTGCAACTCCTGAAATAAAAAGTCTGGTTTTCAAAAGCCTAGTTAGGCCTATCCTCGAATATGCAAAAGTTGTCTGGGACCCGTACACTGCTTCCAACTGTTCTAAGCTGGAAAGAATCCAGCGTCTCGGAGCAAGGTTTATATTTAATAGGTATCGTTATTCTGATTCTCCAACTTCTTTGTGTAAATCTGCTGATTTGCAAACACTTGACATTAGAACCAAATGCGACAGACTCAAGTTTCTTTTCCAGATCGCTAACCACTACTTGAAAATCGATCAAACAAAATACTTTGAAATTAAAACAGGGGAAACATCACGCCATCGTCACAGTTTGTACATCCCAATGCCGCCTGTCAGAAATGATTGCTTTAAATTTAGTTTTTTCCCTAGAGCCATTAAGGAATGGAATATGTTACCAAACTCCGTTGTCACGTCACAATCACTAAGCGAATTTTTAGATAAACTGCACAATATTTTATGTTCTGCTTGATTTCTATGACAATGTTTTCGTTTTGTTCAAGTGGCAAACACAATTATGTATGAAATTTAGTGTTGATCTCAGTGTTTGTTTAATGTGTTCTTTTTCTGTTTCAAGTTTGATTTCCACTCCTGTAATAGCCCGCCCAGGGCTGACAGTATGAATAAATGAAATGAAATGAAATGAAATTTGAACATGCCATCGAAAGCTAGGTGTCAGGTACATTAAAGTTCTAAGAAGTCATACACTGTTAGCCAACTATGGCTAGATCCTATTCGATGGTAATATGCAGCGGCCGAGGAGTTTTGGTACTCGTCATTATGATGTTCCCTTGGGATACCCAGGCAAATTTCCACTTGCGGTCACGGTTGGGCTACACTGCCTTTACCAGAAGAATTTTGTTTTCGTTTGTTCGTTCACATAATTGGTTCACAAGAGGTGAATCCCTTTGAAACTGCTGTCAGCCTCTGTTTCCGTGCCCTTTGCAATACACTATCTCCAGTTGTCCTCGAAACAAACTGGACAATGATATTCGGTTTGTCTTTGTCTGTTGTCGATACGCGATGGATTGCATCAACCTCTTCAGGGCGTAGTGCTTTTTTCAGGGATGCAGGAATCTTTAGTCGCACAATCTCTACCAGTAACTGTTATGGAAACAGCCACCTGCCAGCGGAATGGCGCATTCCTTAAACGCTGCGCTAGTAGTGGCAAGAGAACTCGCCGCGATCTATGAATATAAAGTGAAGAATGACCAATTCTGCATAAATGGGCATTAATCCGTGTTAAAATCGAAGTGAAAACTGAAGTGCTCGTGACTACTTCGCATTTGGCCTAACCAGGCTAAATCAACTGACTTTTTTTTTCTCCCCCTTGGTTTCTCTATAATGGCGCAGATGTACTATGCCTTACAGCTTTGGCCTACTCGTTGGAAATATTTTAACGCAACAGCGTTAAGGATCCCTCGTAACAGAAAACCTGGAGATTTCGTCGACGCCATTTGCTATCAGTGAAAAGTCCATAAAAAATCCCGAGAAAAGCAATCTAGGTAGCAGGGGGGCCCCCTAGGGAATGTGACCTTCTGACGTCACCACAATCTGCCCACTGGATATTGAGTAAACTGCTAACCATGGCAGGTGACAGTTCAATTAATGACCGGTCGCGAGAGGTTGGTCGGGAAGAGTAATCTCGGTCTCTTAAGCCCCAGTGGTGGCTGTGTTTGTAACAGCTTCCTGCCGGAGCATTGGCGCATCGCTTAACTTCTGTACCACTGCGCCAGGAGTGGTATGAACACTACCAAGGATCTATAAATGTAATGTAGAGAATGACCAACTCCGCATATATCGGCATTAACCCTTTTAGTCTATAGCATCAAACCCTTAAGGCGAAACTTGCGCGTCCCCTCCAGTTTTTTGCACATGGGCGTGGAGCTTTCAGGTAAAACACATTGCAGTGCATCTTTCAATGAACTATTGCTAGAAAAGAGAAACAAGGTTCCCAGCAATCATGAGAGAAATCGCTTCTCTCCTTATGCCTCATCGCAAGTTAATTTCACAATCGCAATAAAAGGTGAATACGTTATCTGATACGTGCATACCGACGAGGTCGGGGTCGTAGTAAGTTAGTGGAAGTGACATGTAGGGTCCTTTGTCACTTATTACCCCAAGAAATAATATTACATTACTGTGGTATTGGCAACGCTTAATAACAGGATATATTGAACATGCATTGAAAATTTATTGAAATATATTTCCGTTTGAAACGTAACTTAACATTTCTTACACGAGCTGAATAAAAAGTAATGAATGGATCAATTTATTTTCAAAATTTGGTATCCCACAAGCTTAATGCCCTTTCAATTTAAGCATAAAATACGTGTCTGTAAGGGGTCGGGTAGCATCTTTAATGAACGCGGTTGGTAGAACATTTTATGCACTGCCGACGAGCGTATATGATTATGCAATGGTGCGGTGGCCCCCAGAAAGAAACTGGTAAGCTGTTTGTACCGTGCACTCTGTTTTTGTGGACAGCGAACAGAGACAGCGTGGCCAGAGGTTGTTGTTAGTCTCAGAATGCACAATTTTACATCTGGTTGGAGTTCCGGTTGAAAACACCTGTTGTAAAGACAGCCTTGCAAAGGTCAGGGCACAGTTCGAGCTCATAAAAAACCAAAACATACAGTGGAAAAAAAAGAGGAACCTCTCTGCGACATACCTGCGGCCTTCGGCTGAAAACGAACAAAATTCTATAGGGAGTCGTGACATCGTTTGTGGAGAAAGTGCTGATGAAAAAATAGCACACGTGCCGAGGACGACGGGCTCTTTACGCGTCATATGTCAGTGTTACGCGGGGACACCGACTGCTGTTTCGTGCGTACCAACTGAACCGATGGGCGGTTTACCCTCACAGCTGCATGTAAAATTGCTTCTGGGGAGACAGAGGATGCATCAACGCTGTGCTTATCGCCGTTCCTTTGGCCACAAAGTATATAATTATTGATTCCCGGTGTGTAAGGTCGCGAGTAAGAGGATTGAGCATTAATGTAACGGGCAGAACGGCGGGATCCTTTTTGAAGTCTGAATTATGCCTTTAATGGTTCCAACACCGTATATTTTTCTGCAAAAACTCGGAACTCGGGTATGGATGTCTAGCCGGCTAAATTCTGTGGATGAATTGATCTCTCCGAATTTTTGTCTACTGATTGTTCTGCGCAATGGGTTCACTCAAGAAGCGAGGGTAGAGGGGGAGGGAGGGGGGGCAACGTGTTTGCTCGGCGGAGAATAATAAGTTGTTGCTTTGAAGCGATGCAGCTTTATATGATGTCTTTGACATCAAGAAGGTTTAGTATTGTAAATAACAACCAATTGGTGTTCCGCTTTTGCATTGCTTGGTATGAACGTAATGCGTGGCGTGTAGCTAACATGTTTACTAAGTTTCTGCTTTACAGGTTAAGCTCGATTCTCCGACACTTGATTTTAAGGCGTAATGTCTACGGATGAAACAGCAATTCTTTGTTGCTTATTGGATATAGTATGATTTCAGTTACTGATATCGTCCAAAGAACCTAATTTTCGCACATCAAGCGTTTTCCCCAGAGGTTGACCAGGGAAAGGAGTGACTAGTTATGTTTGTGGTTGGGGTGTTGTCCTTCGTTGGTTCGGTGAACTTGCGAGACGTTCTGTCGAGAGGAGAGGACGACACTTCATCAAAAATGTACCTGTTTATTTGCGCATATTTTCATATGATCGTCAGGCGCGACCAGTATAGGATAACTTTCAGCAGCTCGTGCGGACTACAACCACAGAAGTGGTCAAGTGGATGAGCATCCGCCTCGCATGCAGGAGGTGCGGGGTTCGATTCCCAGTGCCGCCGTGTACCCACCGGTGATACAATGGGTTTAAGCTTTCCCCTGCCTGGTACTCGGCTTCTGTAGGGCGACGTTCTTGGGAAATGGGTCTTAGAACCCACTTCGAGTAGAAGAAAGAACATTGTGCCATGGCGCTCTTTGGCCGCAGACGGCCTTGCGCCATAAAAATCTATCATCATCATCATCATCATCGTGAGGACTAAAGACGTCCACACTCCTGTCTAGAGCGCTCGATCAGCGGCGTCATTACTCTGGCGTCATTTACAAGTGGTCTAGCGTTTGCTGCAATATGTCATCATGCATGCATACATCCTCATGGAGTCTGTTTAACTTCGCACATGTCTCCAAAAAGTATATCTGGCCCAAACGAAGCGCGGCGGCCACGTTTGGATGGAGGCGAAACGCAAAAGGCGCCCGTGTGCTGTGCACGTTAAAATGGTCAGTGCACGTTAAAAATGCCCTGGTGGTCGAAATTATGCCAAACGGCACCTCTTTCTTCCTTTATTCTTTCACTCCCTCCTTTATTCCTTCCCTTACTGCGCGGTTCAGGTGTCCACCGAGACATGTGAGACACATACTGCTCCATTTCCTTTCCCCCTAAATAAATTTTCAGTTTTCAATTCTCAGAGGTACTGGCGGTAGGCTTTACTCTTCAAGGGTATTCGAAGCCACCAGGCCCCTTGGGTCTGCGCACGGCCCCACTCACGGTCTAAACGTTCATGCGGTGTTGCTCCATGACGTATCTGGCCCAGCTGCCGACGATCGTCTGTCTGACCAAGTCCGCTGACCGCAGTGAGGCCTCCCAGTCCTCACAGGTTCAGAGAGGTACAGGCCCGGCGGGG
Organism: Amblyomma americanum; assembly: GCF_052857255.1. Classification (NCBI taxonomy): domain Eukaryota; kingdom Metazoa; phylum Arthropoda; class Arachnida; order Ixodida; family Ixodidae; genus Amblyomma; species Amblyomma americanum. The sequence goes on from NC_135507.1 coordinate 97,664,247, forward strand.
GAGGGGAGGCCGGACATGATAGGAGGAAGCGGGTAATAATGGTTTTCGGGGTGGGAGCAGAAGGAAATTGGAAATTGTTTTTTTTTTTGAGGGGGGGGGGGGACGAAATAGACCCGCCGCGGTGGCTCAGTGGCTAGGGCGCTCAGCTACTGATCCGGAGTTCCCGGGTTCGAACCCGACCGCGGCGGCTGCATTTCGATGCAGGCGAAACGCTAAGGCGCCCATGTGCTGTGCAATGTCAATGCACGTTAAAGATCCCCAGGTGGTCGAAACTATTCCGGAGCCCTCCACAACGGCACCTATTTCTTCTTTCAATCCCTCCTTTAACCCTTCGCTTACGGCGCGGTTCAGATGTCCGCCGATATGAGAGACAGATCCTGCTCCATTTCCTTTCCTCAAAAACCAATTTAAATTTAAAGAAATGAAATGGCGCAGTATCTGTCTCACGTATCGGCGGACACCTGAACTGTGCCGTAAAGGAGGGATAAAGGAGGCAGTGAAAAAAGAAGGAAGAACGAGGTGCCGCAGTGGAGGGCTCCGGAATAACTTCGACCACCTGGGAATCTTTAGCGTGCACTGACATCGCACACAGCACACGGGCGCCTTAGCGTTTCGCCTCCATCTAAACGCAGCCGCTGCGCTCGGGTTCGAGCCGGGAACTCCGGATCAGTAGCCGAGCAATGTGCATAAGGGGGTACCGGGATGGTCCCGACTTCGCATAAGGTCTGAATTGGACAGCCTTATTTTGTTCGTCCAAACGGTCCCTCGAATCTATGAAATGTACAAACAACGTCGTCGAACCAAGACTGCAATCACCCGCCCTCCACTACGGCACCTCTTTCTTGCTTTCTTCGTTTACTCCCTCCTTTATCCCTTCTCTTCCCTTACCGCGCGGGAACCCGACCGCGGCGGCAGCGTTTTTATGGAGGAAAAACGCTAAGGCGCCCGTGTGCTGTGCGATATCAGCGCAAGTTAAAGATCCCCAGGTGGTCGAAATTATTCCGGAGCCCTCCACTACGGCACCTCTTCTTCCTTTCTTCTCTCACTCCCTCCTTTATCCCTTCCCTTACGGCGCGGTTCAGGTGTCCAACGATATATGAGACAGATACTGCGCCTTTTCCTTTCCCCCAAAAAACCAATTATTAATTATTATTACCGCGCAGTTCAGGTGTCCGCCGATAGGTGAGACAGAGAGTGCGCCATTTCCTCCAACCCCCCCCCCCCCCCAAAAAAAAACGGGACGACAAGCAGAAGGAGGCAGAGAGCGCAAGTTAGCATAGAAACGCCCAACCGGACAGTCTTCTATGAAATGCCAAAACGAGGCTACAGCTACACACCTCTAAGCCGCTAATGCTACGAGCTTTCGCTGATTGTTTCGTACAGCCTGAAAGCTTAATAAATTGGTTTCTAAGGAAGAGAAATGACACAGTAACTGTCTCACATCTCGGTGGACACCCGAATCGCACCGTAAGAGATAAAGAGAAGGTGAGAATGAAAGAGAGAAAAAAGGTGCCGTAGTAGACCACTCCGGAATAATTGCTTCAGGATGTTTAACGTGCACTGACATCGCACAGCACACGGGCGCCTTACCGTTTCGCCTCCATCGAAACGCAACCGCAGCGGCCGAGTTCGAACCCGGTAACTCAGCGTCAGTACCCGAGCGTTACTGAACCACCGTGGCGGCGGCTAGACATGTCCACGGAGGCTCAATGGTTAGGCCCACATATTTTTTTATGTCTTCATGAATTATGAAAGGGAGCATTTGTAAAACATCGTTGCCAGCAATTCATTATTAGGTAGACGAAATATTACATAGAAACATCAACTGCAACAAAATTGGCGGTGGTTTAGCCTTGGTTAAACCTGTAGTGACGCGATAGCTGCAGCTGGCCGAGTGCAACTTGGTCACGTGACCAACCACGTGACGCACCACGTGATCGGCCACGGCACCGTGCCGCTGGCAGCTGCTCGGCACCACGTGACAGTGTGGCGGCGCAGCCACAAGGCTCGAAATGCTACCGCAATGTAGCTATCGCTACAAAACTTGCGGCAGTGATCGAGTGGTTAGAGCTTCTGCCCAGCTGCCAAGCAGCTTGGATTCGAATGCCATTGTCACCTAAATTTGTGCTGCGTAGTTTATTTTCGCGAGTTAGAGTGGTGTGGATTTTTTCCTTTGCTTTTTATTCTTTATTCAAGGATTCCTGCAGCGCCCGAAGTCATTATTGCAGGGGGACGTACAACAAAACCAGGAATCACAAGTGCCACAGTCAGATGATTGGACTAATCAAACGCTCCATGGAACAGCCATACAGATAAAAAAAACACACACACACCCGCGTACTTTGAATTATGCTGTTTTAGGATAAATCCAATTAATGAATAAATGCGTGAAACGCTTCCGGTGATGTGTAGTCAACCATGTTATCAGACAGCTCGTTTATAGGTATGACATATGGAAAAAAAGAATCCTGATAAGCGTTAGCTCGACATAAGATTTCTGGTACCTCAATAGCAGGATCACAACGTGCAGATACAAGATGCGGCAGGAGAACATAAAGAGCTTTTTCAATCCCGGTTTTATCGAAATAGATTCGGTAGAACATTTACAATTTATTGCGCAGGCGCCTTGTACCAGGAAGTTCTCTACCAAAAGATTGCTTCATTGTGTAAAATATAATCTGAAAATTGTAGACATTGGCGACAAAGCGGGCTACACGGTTTTGTACGCGTTCTAAAAGATCTGATGTTGGGCCACATGTTGCGCTGATGTTGGGCTCTCGTACCAGCTAGGCCGGAGAGTGGCCTTTCTCGAGAATATGCTCTTCTGCGAAAGAATCCAATAGAACTATGGTCGCAAAGTGAAATCGCATTCCAAGTAGGCCTGGCCTTACCTGCATCCAGTGGAACTGTTGTAGAACTGGCTGCCAAGATCCAGCAGAACTGCTCAAGTGATCGGGAACTGCGGTGGAACTAGCGTTAATGTTTTGTCGCGTTGGAGAACTGAAATATGACAGTTCTTTTAAATCGGTTTTTAATTGTGCTGGTGCCGTACCCTTTGAGGAATGGATTTTACACTAAAATGCGAAAATATCCTGTGGCGTTTTCTTTTCTCCACGCAGGTGAAAGTGGTGAGGTGTCTTTGATGTGCACAAAGTCGGAGGTGAGTGTACCGGAAGTGGGCATTGTTTATGACACCACAACCTTTGGCACCATGGCCAGTCTATAATGTTTGCAATGAATCGACTGCGCCTTTGCGGCTTTGTTTCTGCGGCGTTTCACAAAAGATTCATTTTCTGATTGGCCACATAGGGCCAATCCAACACTTCATATGCCACCCAACATAGCGGAACGCTTGACATGGATATTCAATACTTTGCCTTTTTTGCGTGAGTCGGTGTGCAGCGCAATCTGCGTTCATAGCGATGGCTGCAGAGGAGGCTCTTCAGGGTAATTACTGCCTTAGTATGTCGTTACTGAAAACTTCTGGGGTCATCTGCCATCGAATGATAATTCTGTACAAGTGGCATAGACAGCAAGACAGAAACAAAGGAAATGCAGAGAGGTTAACCAGGCAGTGAGCGTTTGGCTACCCGATCCAAGAAGGAGTTATGAATGAAGCGAAAACGTAAATGAGATTGCAAGTTCAGTTCACATCATGAAGCGTGTCGTTGTTGCCCACTGGTTCGCAGTCCATCAGCTATTCATTGGTTTGCTGCACTTGGGTGGATGCCAGTGATTATTTGCTCCCTTATTACAAATTTGCTCCACCTTGGGGATTCCCATAAACATTTGATCAAAAAGCGGCCTCAGTGAGTCTAAAGCCTGACTCTCGAGGACGTCTCAACTTTTCGGGAACACCCTGATGGCTTTCCTGGCCGGCGAAGGTTCTGACCAAAGTTCCAAAATCTTGGCCTTACTCCTAGGCTACGTCAATTCATCTTAGAAAATTAAGCGCAAAAAAGGAAAGAGTAAAAAGGAAGACGACTTCTTCCTTTGTACTCCTTCCTTCTTCCGTGTTTTCTTCCATTGTACTCGTCCCTTTGTTGCACTGAATTTTCCAAGATGCATCCTGTGCAGCTCGTCCAGCTTAGTATAATTGCGCAGTACGTGAATTCAAGCCGCGGACTGCTGCCTCTGAAAGCAGTTGTTTACTGTCATAGCAGATACAGTGACGGAGTGGGTGCTTAATGGTACCATTGCGCCCAAACTCTCATTATTTGTAGGGTCTGCCATTCCAGTTAGGTGGAGCAGTGCATTTGCTAAAGCGCCTCCCAGACGGAGGCGCCGCAAGAGAGTCGCATTGAAGCGAGAGCGGTCGGCGAGTGGCTTTACTTGCAGGTAGTTGCAGTTGCGGGTCGAAGTTGCGCTCGCGTATAAAGCAATGTAAACCGGGATGTGGCTACTCTCGGGGATGGACCATTCGTTTAGGCTGAAACAAGAGGGTTTCTATTCTCACGTGGTATTCAGGGCGTCTGCTGGAAAACAAGAAATATTTATACAAATATGGCGCTCACAAAGAGAGCCCAAGCCTTTTGTCATGTATAACATTGGAGAATACGTCGTTCATCCTCATCCTACACACTGCAGATGTCGAAATGCTCGCCGCTATCGCAAGTTAGCAGCTGTCGTGAAAAACCGGGATGCTCTTTCATAGCATAGATATTGTGAAGCTTGCAGGCTTGTTTTTTGCAATCGCGAATGTGGCGAATAAAATAATAAGCATGCCACGAATTCGAGGTGCATATGGAGCAAGTGAATACCACGCACAGTATGGTAGGTACTTCATGCGGCTGATTCGCATGAAAAGAAGGAAATTTTGCGATGATTTTCAGCAAGATCCATGTCTAATTGTAAGGAGCGATTTGAAAAAAAAAATGGCGGTGGATATCTCAGCACACTGAACAAAAATTCTTTATATTTCTAACCTGCAGAAGTAGTTCAGAAACATGAATACCTCTATATTCAGTATAGCTAGCATTTTCTTCTTTAATTAATACAGATTTCTTTGCAAATTCGTTTAAAAGGCAACAATGCGTCTGTGCAAGTGGATTGTACATAATGGACATTATGTCTATGATAGTAGCTGCTTAAAATTATACGTAACTATTATTAACCAATTAATATTAAAAATTTTGTTTCGAGAGCATATTACACGGCGGAATTGCAGGCAATATAATCTCAGGCGAAGCAATTATTGCGCGAGTTTGCGACCGTGGAATCATGGAAGAAACTTATACCGAAACTAACGCGCAGGATGCGCAGGAAATTGTAGAGTCGCGCTTCACTTCGGGGCACCGCGTTTAATCACCAAAAAAATGAAGCAGGATTCCTTGGACGTTGGGCCGACATGCGCCTTTCGTCTCTACGCCGCCGAAGACTAATCTTCAACTTAAGAATGGGAGACGATGCTTTGAGCACAAAGTTGCAGCGTCAAAGAAATGCTGCTGTATTTCCTAAAGGGTAACGAATTACGTGACTGGCGTAGTGTTTAGTGGAATTGCACTACAGATGAAAATGCATAGGAACGGCCTACTATAAGCAAGCGACAAGGGAGACTGGCATCCGTTGCTGTCGTCTCGCATCATGAGGAGTGGATTGGAAGCCACATGTAGCATGCGTCTGCACGACTACGCCGTTTCAAGTGGCCCAGCCGGAGCGACCAACGAGGAACGCTACGAGTGAGGTGGGCGTTTCTCAAAAATTAGAACATGGGTGCACTTCATAAGAACGGAGAGCCCCACGGCTTCAAGTCGAGCTATGTGACTGCCGGAACTTATAACCGTCTGTTCTGGAATCGGGTTGCATTGAGAACAAAATTGCACTTTCGACATCAGGGACTGCCCTGTCATTTTAGTAATTAAAGAAAAGCTCGTTTCGGCTGTACGGTGATGGTTTCCTTGAATAGCGCTGTATATTTTGTGCCCTAGAACCAAGCATAAAAATTCCTTCTGTATTATAATTGTTATTACTAAACTTCGCTAAACTATATACTACCTTCGAACTAATCTCGTCGTGCTATACAACACACCATAAAATACAAGACATATCTTGCCTTTCACGGCTTTTTAAATAAATGTCGGCGGAAAACTAAACATGGTATCGAATTGGATATAAGTTTATTCTATTCGATTCACTCAACAAACCAAATACTGCGCACCCAAAATATTCTAAACTAATCTAATACGATTTCCGTTGTTGGAATTGTCTTCGAATAATAGAGAACATGTCTGAATCGCGCCCGCCGTAGTTTTTTCCGCCGTCTGTTTTCGGCCCACTCCTCTGTTACTCGATCAAATTCCCGGAAAAAACCATACCCTCTACGCGGATCACGTAATCATATAGACGACAAAATCCTCCAACGGGCAGATACAAGGCGCATTACAAGAAGCCATAGACGTAGTCCAATGCTATGCGAGAGGCTACGCATTCGAATGAGCTGCCGAAAAATCGGACCTACTCATCGTCCGATCAAAACGAGCGCTGATAGGCCGTACCCCACGAGGAATCATACGACACCTAGAAGATGAACCAGTTACCTTAGGTGGGAAGCCCTGGGCCACTACCTAGAAGCCAATGCACGTACTGCTAAAGCAGATCACATCAAGGATTTGATACGACGTATCTCCAATAGGCGCGGCGAACTAAAAGAAAAAGATGCTTTGCGTGTGTCCAGGAACTAATAGTCGCCGATTACTATTCTATACCCCGTATCATCGCTTTACACGGATCGAAATGGAGCGACTCAACGTCCTTTTGCGTGGAGCAGTTAAGGCGGGACTCGGTCTCCCTTCGTACACACCCACTCGAAGGCTTCTCCAGGCGGGTGCACACAATTCGTTGGAGGAACTGATCCAAGCAAAGAAAGTTGGACCTCCGATTCGCCTCCGAAACACGGGTACTAGACGAGCCCTTCTGAACAGGCTACGCCACCCCGTGCCAAACACCCCCTTACCCCAACAGTCTGTAGTCCTGGCACTTCCAATCCTGGCCAAAGTGCAAGTAGCTTCAGTTCCAAAAAAACGTGCACCCAGAGCACATGTCCATGCACGCGGTGCGTGCGAGTCCAGGCCCTCACTCTGGAATTCCGTGCAAACCCTCAAGTTTTGCGTACGGACGTGAGCACATACTCGGCGCGAACAGCCGCAGTGGACATCGTGGCAACGGACGCAAGAGGCAGAATTCAAATCACCGCCTCATTAGAGGTGTTACCTCGACGAAGACGGCGATGAGTCTGCCCTTGCACTCGCGGTAAAATACCTACACCATAAGTACGATACTGAAGTGGCGAAAGAAATACGATATGAAAGCGATGCCATAGGAACGGTCGTCACCGATTCGCAGGGCAGCACGCCGAGCATACTCATCGGGCATGGTATCAGCACAATCAAGACACATTCTACAGTACTGTCAAGCCAGCAACCTTCCTCTTAGTCGTATTGTTTGGGCACTTTAGGCCATGCCTCTCTCCCCGGCAATGAACGCGCCCGCGCACGCCCAAGGTCTGACCCTCAGGGCACCAGCGGAGGAAGAGGCTAGAACATTAGGCCTAGCCGGGACTGCAGCCAAAGAAAACGATGAGGCGTCGCAAGACCCCTTGGGGGCTTCCAAGCACAGAACCACTTACACCAACATAGCCGAGTAATACAAAACACAGAGAAGAGCGCTTCCATTACCCCGAAAAACCATCAATAAGGCCAACCCGGTTGCGGTGGCTCAACGGTTAGGGCGCTCGGCTACTGAGCCGGAGTTCACGGATTCGAAGCCGCCGCGGCGGCCGCGTTTCGATTGGGGCGAAACGCGAAAGGCACCCGTGTGCTCTTCGATGCCAGTGCACGTTGAAGATCCCCAAATGGTCGAATTTGTTCCGGAGCCCTCCACTACGGCACCTCCTTCATCCTTTCTTCTTTCGCTCCATCCTTTATCTCTTCCCTTAGGGCATGGTTCTGGTGTCCACCGAGACGCGAGACAATTATTGCGCCATTTAGTTTCATCAAAAACCAATTTTTAATTTTCAAAAGCTCGACGCCATCGCCTGGCGCAAGCTCCAGACTATCACGTACCCTGACACTTTTCACATAAGCCTTTTCTTCCCCACGCAATGCCTCGAATGATATCCGCAGTGCCACAATCTAAACCCAACACTCTATCAGTTCGTCTGGGAGTGCTTGAACCCATCAGAAAATTTAAACCTATCTCCCACCCTCCATTGTCCTCCTTAGAGGCAGCCCTGTCCGGTGCTTTGCCCATGACGACCTCCGGCCCAAGTGGATTAAAACGCGGACTCTCGTCCGGGCTGGCGGTGACAGCAAGCCTCCCCTGAAAGCAGCCAGAGCAGCTCTGCCAGTGAACCCTCATCTACATGGCGAAGAGAATTGCCAAGGCCAGCCGTAATCAACCTTCAAGAGAGGACCTGGGTGTCAGCTGGGTCCAGTCCCCGCGTTTGGCAGTGCCATCCGTCGCCTAAAGAGCAGTTTTCGGCGGGCGGTTTCCCTACACCGCGCGCACGGAGGCAGACTATAGAGGAGTGGGAACTCAGCTGTCTGCGGCGACCAGAAAAGGTCACAAGCCCGCGCGCCACTATTATGCTGGGGGCGCCTGGCGGCCTGGAAAGAAACTACTCAAATACAACGTCACGGCGTGCCCGCTGAAGCAAACACTAGTGTCGTCTGCTTTGAGCGCGCGTCGGAGCCGCCTGCCCGGGCGCTGCATTTTTTTTGCGCTTCGGCTTCTACGAGGCGCCGCATGGCGTCGCAACTGCATGCAACCCCGCCGGCGCGTACAATTGTGACTTTATCTGGTCGTCTGCGCTCACTCGCGCTGACGGGAGTTTCACCTCCTATATAGTCTTGCTCCGTGCCCCAGCGTGGTCTTGTGCGTGGCCTTAGCCTTGCAATCGTGGCCTTACACTGAAGCGTAACTGCCACACGTGTGACCACCTGCAGACTGTGGGAACGCCACTCGCGATCCTTCCGGTGTCTACGTGACGTAGATGGCATCCTGGTCATCGTCAAGCTCAACACGTGACGTGGGCATGTTCCCTAATGAGAGAGTGTGCGTGACGAGTGCCACAGTGAACTTTTTAGGACAGCCTTCCTCGGCAGGCTCGGCCTCCATCGAGAGATTTCTGGGAATGAAAACCCGTTAAAACTCGGCATCGAGTACAGCCAAGAAGCTCCCTCTCACCGAAGCTCTCGTCTGCTAAGATGTTCCCTACTTACTGAGAGAGACCCTCAGTTTCTCCTTACTTGTGTATAATGTAAAGAGTTCTGTAAAGTTTTCAGTGTCTTCATCGTAACCCCGTCTCCGAACTTCTCGTCCCTTTCCGGCCCGACCACACTCCCTGCCTCCCAACACATGTCCGGACACGAGCTACCAGGAATCGCTGATGGAGCTGGAGCGCCAGATCATGTCAGCCATCGGGATATTGTAGTGAAGACTCCGTCCATCATGGACGACGCCTGTAACTACCGCTAAATAAATGTATTTATCACCACTAGTGCCACGATGCCGTCCATTCGTGTGACGGTGTTCATGATGCTCAAACATGTGACCTATTATTAGGCAACGTGGTACGGTTCAGCAGGGTCCAGAAGTCCCTGCCTTCATTCCTGATATCGGAGGCCATGAGTCATAACTCTCGTCCCTGTCATAAACTGATATGTGGCGCTAGTGTTCTCCCCGTCATAGTACGTAGCGAAAGGTTATTCTTCGAGGCGCATTAAATGACGGCAACAGAGTTCATACACTCTGCCTACCTAACTGCCTACCTACAAAACCTTATTAACAAAACCTTATGCCTACTTACAAAACCTGCCTACAAAACTTTATTGATCAACTGCTCGTGGTTTTCAAAGGAGTCGTAAAAGCCTTCTTTTAAAGATCCGGTTTAATAAACATTAGCGGTATCTGTCGCAAATACAGAGTGTATTTGTTGTTTGTCAATTAGAACTGTTTTTAAGATGAAAAGAAATGTTAGCGACATTCAAAAGGTATTGAAAAGTCCCAGATGCAGCTGAATATTTTTCTTCGTCTTGTTGTTGTTCTCTAACGAAGTACTATAAGCATATCGTATTACCTTCATGCGTTTGAAGCTTGAGCTTTTTTGTTGGGCCACTTGGTTTTTCCAAGGGACTGTGCCGCGAACACTTAATAGAGTACAATTTATGCAGGATATCGTGTGCCTAGTAGCTGAAGCAAAGGGATCCACCCCTGTAGCGGCGTCCCTTACTTCTTTGCGCGAATTGTATGTAAACAGAGAGCGAAAGAATGTGGCTGAAATATTATGGTCTTCAGGCTGCAGCGCATTAAACCTTTAAGCCACATTTACACGCAACGGAGCACCCTCTGCACGAGGAAAAAACCTCAGCGAAACGCTATTCGATTTGTACAGTTAGAAAGTCAGTAATTAAAATCAACTGATTAGACTGCCTTCTTTTCTTCCGTCGTAACAGGATACGGAAAACAATTCATTCTGGAAAACTCTTATTCGATTGCCTCTGTAAGCGTATCAAGCGGCATCACTTAAAAAAAAAAACATATAACGGGTGCTCATCTGAGGGATCTGCCTGACCGTTTTATATTCGTGGAACGGAGCTTTGTGCGCTTCGAGGCTGCCGTTTTTCAACCGATTGGCCGGAAATGGCGCAATGCCACCTTGTTTATGTCCCACAAAACAGGCGAAGCTTTCCTCGCTGCTTCCTATCGCACTCTCATTACCACATTCTTTCCTTTTCTGGCTCAGGTGTTTCCAAAGCGCCCCTGACACAAGGGCGGCAAGTGCTGCACCATTTCCAACGAACCGTTGCGGTTTGTCGCTTCTACCGTATTCACTCGCGTAATGGGGGCACTCTGTTTTCCAACTAAATCTCTGAAAAGTTGGCACGTGCGTTCATTACGCGAGGCAAAATGATTGAGAAACAATTTCGAGCTTCAAAAACGAGTATTAAGGGAGGCTGTGGTAGCAAAGACGTCACTGCGTACGACTCTCCTTTTGAAATAAACAAAACGCTCCACCCTACGGTTCCTTGCTTAAGAGCGTAGGAAACAACTTTAATCTTAAACCCGCATATAAAACTTGCGTGGCGGCCCATAATTCTCTGTAATGAGAGCGAAGCTAGAGTTCAGTGTAGCACAACTCGCAGCATGTAGAGCGAAGCGAAGTGCAGGAAATTGCTACAATGATTGATATGGCAGAACGAATTTAAAAACCTTTTGAGACAGGCACGGTTTCTATTGGTTCTCAAATACCTCGAGGAACATTATTGCTGGCTGTTCATCCCGGAGGTTAAGGTGCAGTATAGGTTTGACGTTTGACATATGGCGCTCCGTAGCCATCCATTGATTAAAATACGGTGTAAAACAGTACCAAGTAAATAGAGCAGCTGCTTTAATTCACAAGGTGTAACCCACACCATCCCAATTAAAAAGAGATGCCAGTAAGATCAATCGATCTGTCTAGTTGCTTCGGCGTAGATAAAAGAGCGCCTGCTAGCATTCCCCAATATTATTGGCAGACTGTGCAACACAAAAAAAGGTGTTTTATTTACGCGATAGAAAAAACTTCTCTTTGAAAGCAAAGGTAGGCGTGCTATCTTGATGCGAGTAAATACAGTTGTTTTCTTTGACTCTCTAAAACTTCATTTCTCCATTGATCTCACTGGACACCCACTAGCCTACAAAAGTGATCTTGCATTTCCAAACAGCATCTAGGCTTTGGAAGAGTAGTAAAGATTACACTTGGTCCCTGCTCGTTTTCTGCCTGCTGTACTTTCTCCTTTTCAGCTCGTGCGTTATCCGCGCCTTTCGATTGTACCTCTTAGTTTTGTTTTTCCTTAACCTCCTAACGAACAAATTTTTGGTTCAGAATGGTAACAAAATGGTCATTTAATATCCGCGCTGCCATCGGTCGGCAAGCAAAAAAATGTTTTGTATGAGCTCTACTCTTAAACCAGACACAGACTGCCCAAAAATACACAAGCTGGACTCCTCATGGACCAGAAATGACAGTGGGCTTATGGCGAGCCCGGTTCGTTCAAGTCCGCTAGGGGTTGAAGCTACCATGCCCTCCCTTTGGTGCATAAGAATGATTGCGTCACTGTTTCCACGTTTGTTTTCGAAGATTTAAAGGGCCACAAGTTTTCTTGTGTGTTCGAGCTTTTCTTTAAAATGGTAGCACTATGTAGAGTACAGGCCACCGAGCATCGACGCCGCCTACGAGACCTCAAATGCGAGCGGGAAATTTACAATGCATTTTAAAAAGCTCTCGCGTTCGTACCTCGGGGCGACGCGCGGTGCCGGCTTCTGCGCGAAAACTGTCATACGACGTCACGTCGTGCAAGTGACGATAGCAGCCGGGGGTTATCATTGGTTTGCCCCGCCAAATTATTTAAAATGTCACGCAGCTACCATGGCCGCGGCCACTCCGCGCGCGCCGGAAGCGGCAGAAGTAGGGAAGGGGAAAAGTGTATGTGGTCGGCGGAGGAGCGCCGACGTTTTGGCGTGCGAAAATTGACGAGAGGAGAGAGAATGGCGTGAAGATGGGGAGGTTCATTCATATAACAGCTTCCATAAAGCTTATTTTAAAAAAAATTCTTGCTCGAGGATACTTGTGCAGCGGCGTCCTTTAACATTGCAGACATGCTGCAGCTTAATTGAGAGCCCCGTTTCTGAGGCCCTTTAAGATTTAGTAAACTTGAATTTAATTGAGCTTATCTCCACAAACGAACATGTCATTCTCTAAACATGCGCTAGTGTTATCAAGCCAGGTGTTTGGTAACAAAAATAAATGCCCAGAAGTATAAAAAAGTGCACGTTCTGCGACCAACACATATTTCTGAATGCATTTCCCGTTTGATGATATCGGGTCTGCTGAGTTCTGAAAGGTGCCGTTCGCCTTTGCCTAAGCTCGTTTTGATTTTTTTTTTCACCGCCACAGCTGATTCCCATGAAGGACTTTAGCACCGAAGTTCGAGCCTCGATGGACGTGGACCAGTTTCTTCAGGACGCCACCGTCTTGCTGGATGTGCCACAGACGACGCTGGAAGGCGTCCTGGACGCCGTGTTGGAACGGGTGAGGGAACTGCGGAAATTTACTTCGGACGACCTCTAAATCGAACAAGGCAGCAGCTACGTCAGCTTTGGTTCCTTCAGCGGCGCTACCGTACACGTGCTTCAGAATTAGTCCAGCTGGATGCAGGATGAGGCGAAGCAATGCACCGTCGTGACGTGATAAGATCCCGCTATGCCCCCTGGAGTAGCATGCAGGCCGACAACCAGGCAGACCTCTCCTGTTCCAATAGAGTTCCTCCTCCTCCTGCTATGCCGTACGAGTGTTTTTCTCAGTGGCGTTTAAGTGTTTTTTTTTCTGAGCACAATTCAATATGTACAATAATAACTGGACCCATAGCCAGAATGCAGCAGCAAGTCGGGTGCGCATTTAGAGAGTATGGATAAAGCGCAAATTCATTGAAAATGGTTAACAACAAACGGTGCTGGGCGCTTATGCGAAAGATACTAAAGTGAAACTCCTTGACGTTTTGGATAGGGACACTTTCATTTACCGTCCCTTCTGAAATCTTTTTAGGTATACCAATCGGACATTTGTAACGTTTCCGAAGCGGATACCGAGCATCGCTTCACAACCACCGCCGCTGTAGGTTCTGCTATGATTTTGCTTCTTAGCGGATATTTCCACCGCTTGGCCCTCTGCACTGCTCCGCTTAGGAAGTTACCGCGAGTTTACTTTCCGTTCTGCCGTCAGTAATTAGGTTAGATATACGCAACGACAGTCCGCATGCTGTGTTTTACGCTGTGCTAGAAGACACAAGGCTTCTCATGCCTCCGCACAATATGATCCTGCATGGCAGAGCGGTGGCTGGAGGCACTCTGAGTGTCTAAAAACCAGTCGTCGTGCCGCCATTTTTCTTGCTCTGTCGTGTGGGCTTCAAAACATTGAGCGGTGCTCTGCACGTAGAAGACATGCGAAATAGCTTCCCCACTGCCCAATGCGCAACCTAAGCGTGAAGCGGTCGACGGTGACATAAACGGGGCAGCCATAAAAGGGGCTGCTAACGCCTCCCACTATTCGACTTCGGCGGCCCAGCGTACGCGATTGTTGAGGAAAGCAAACGCAGAAAGGCGAAATTATTTTTAACGCGAAAGCGTTAAACGTCCCATTGCCCAGAAATTCCGGCGTCAGCGTTGCGAGCGAAAAATCACGAACATGACTGGCAGGTGGTGCCCAGAGAACAACATATAGGAGGTAGGTGGACCACCTAGGCACCGTCCCCTTGTGCCGTCATCACAACCTGACCACCGGACTGTGAACAAACTGACCACCGCAGCTGGTGGAGTTAAATTAATGTTTCGTTACTCGGGAAGATCAACCTGGGCTACACAATGCCTACCGCAAGGAGCCCCTGCAATCGCAGGGCAGTGGCGCATTGCTTAACCACTGCACCACTGCGTCAGGAGAGAAATGAGGATTCCTAGGGATTTATGAATGTAAAATAGAGAATGGTCTTCTGCATATATATGGCAATTCACTCATTACGCTACCTCATCATATCCTTTAGGCGGAGCTTAAGTGTCTGGTCCAATTTTTTGTTCGCTAGTAGCGATACGGGTCGGTGCTTTATCTTTGGCGGACACCGATCCGAGTGGTAGTTTCTCGGCATTATATCAAATTACGGTGGATTCCTCGGTGGTATATTGTTTATTCGTCGTTACAAGCAAAGGAACGAAATTTTTAGCTACTAGGTGGCGCCGCTTAGACCGACATGGTGAATATGAACAGGGGAGAGTGAACGTTAGCGAATAGTGGCGTTCGCGATGTGAATAGTGTGTATCTTTCCAGGTTCTCGGATCTAGTGAGCCAACGGCAAGTGTCGCCGAAGCTAAGCAAGACATACTTTTGTCGGAACAAGGTACGCAGCAGCTTCTGCTTTTGTCGTCCTCACCTTACCTACACGAACACCTTAAGATGGTTATAGTTGTCTTGTAAGCAAACAAACTATAGCTAATAGCGACAGGGCTTCTATAAGAAATGCAAGCATGGTAGTTAGGGCAAAGTGCAGGAACAGCAACTAATACCACCATGCGCGTCGCGAAACCAATGGCTGGATTTTCGCCGTGCTCAGTTTGAAATAGGCTTTTCTGTTATCCAGTACATGGCTGTGCGCATGTCCACTTTTCTTTCAGTGCATATGAACATATTTTTCAGGATGCACCAACAAGTAAAACCTGATTTCAAGCCAGGCTTTTGTTAGTTTACAGTAATCATGAGGACAACACCCCTAAAGTTGAAGCCGATAGTGCGGAGAAAATTCGTCTGCTCCGATATGACACTGAACGAAATTACAACGTCCAAATCAAAGGTCAATTCCTGAGACATTCTGAAACATTTCAGCACAATGAAGTAAAATACAACACAACTCAACGGAATGCAGTGCAGTGGAATGTACTGTTATACAATGCAATTATTTTAATAAGGGTTGTGCGGTTGTGAACAGGCACGTAGTCGTTCGGGAAATCATAAGCGCTGTGAGACTTGATGCAGAACTGGGACTGACAATGTCGAATTATTCGTACACGCTGAGCTAAATAAAATAATAAAAACTGTACAAAACTTATCATACAGAAATAATTGCCTAGGAGAAACGCACAACACGAAACCAGAAATAAGAGAGGGGGGGGGGGCGTATTAAGAGTGTTGTGTTGTGTTGGGTTTTATGGCACATAGGCAGCTAAGGCCATCATGCGCCAAGCACAAGGTATAGAATTGCTTTTCTACAGAATGTTTTGGAGTATAAAAAAGAGGCGATGGTGCAGATGACTTAAAAAGATTGTACTGCCTAGTAATAAAAGGGAAGAAATTTGGAAATGGCTAATGGTAAAAGCCTTAAAGATGGTCAGGCAGCCTAAGCGACTTTCCGGGGCGTATTAAGAGGAGAAACGAAAGAGAATACAGACGCTAGATAAAACGCAAGCGCAAGGACAGGAGCACGAACACGAAATTAGCGCTCGCAGAAGGATCACAAATATTACAGAGGTAAGGAACAGTCGGGGACAAAAGTCTGTGGACCATGCGATCTGCAAAGGAAGTCTATAGTTTCATGGCTAGCTGCCGGTTGGACCACAACTGTGGAGGTGAAAGTCAGAATCAAGTTATTTTACCTGTGCTAGTCTGGCCTTCAGCCGACAGATAATAATGGAGCTATCGGCTTAGTTCGTGGGTCTTGTGGTCCAGAGACTTTTGTCCCTGACTGTAGAACACCATCAAACGCCGCGAATGCAGCCAAGAACTAGCAAACCTTGTCACTGCGGGGACTGATGTAACAAAAAAAAATGTAACTGTAGAGGATGGCAGCAGGCGAACTCTACACCAAGCAACTTAGCCTTCCTTCTGAAATGAGGGTAGGGAGCAAGGTGCAACACAACTGGCAACAACGCGGGGGGTATTTACCACTGTGGGGCAGAATTACGTGCGCAGTGCACAGTGTTGAGGACGTGATTGGAGGTATGGAAACGCCGACAGGGATAACAAGGTTAACTAGTTTGTTTTTGTTCATGAGACGGCTAGCACGCACGTCCTCATTCACTTAGGGGTCCATGAGTCTTTCGTCACTTACGTGCGCAGTACGTGATATAATTATCATGAATAAATTGCAAACATGTTTCTGTCTGCTGTATTTGTCTTATTAGCGGTTGCCTGGATAGTCAGTGTGAGCAGTAGCTCTGATAAGTCCTACTTTACCATAACGATTGAGAGTATCACAGTCTATGCTAAGCTCGTCCTTCTCAGTGCGTTCGGCAATGACGTTCCACACGTGATTAGCCACCGTCAAGTCACGTCATTCAATAATATCCGAGGCTGCCATTATTTATCGACTGAACATATTGCTTTAATGCACATAGTCCGCGCTGTAGATGGCATGCATCAAGAGATGTGCTTGCTTATAACGAGGATGTAGGGAAGATTGGGGTCTGGGAAAGAAATATAGATTCTCTACTGTTATTTCACAACAGGCGAAAAACATAAGCTATATAGGGTTCTCCAGTTTTGGTAAGACATTTCGGAGCGCCGGCACAGTGCCACATCCTTGTTCAAAATAGAAATGCTTAGTAGTGACATGCACCAGTATAAAATGGCAGCAGGCAAGCATACTGTGAGTGCTAAGAGGATTATCGGGTGCCAGATACGCTGAATGTATGCTTGCTTCAAAGGCGGTGGTTTTAGAAGTGAACCAGTCGCAATGGTCTTGTTTTAAAGCAGCGCGTTTTTTTATAGACCAGAGGAGGAGTGGCCATAGTGATGGTCGGTTCGAGTTGTGCAAACGTGAACTCAACTCACTACTGGGGCCAAAGGTATCCACCCTGCACAAATATCAGCGGCGTCAAGTGATGTGCTCCTGTACGCCGCCGTTTACGGGGGTATAGAAATACAGCGCGTTTACCGAGGAAGTTGTAGTGCTTCGTGATCGTGGACGGCGCAAAGTAATTGTTCTTCACTTCGGTTACCAATCTCAGATCACCTTTCCTGCTTACTTTGTCACTAATCTTAATGATGTGCTTTCCAGTTCTTATGCCGGCAAGGAATATACAAGGTGTGTGCACCTACGACAATGGCGATTTCGAGTACGACCAGAGCTGGGTGTGTGTCACGTGAGTCTCCCGCCCTTGGGCTTCATTCATTGGGTATATATCTGCATGCGTTGTGAGAAATTTTGTGCTAGCTGGCACTGTGCTGCCCAAGGACCGTGTACTCTGCTGGGCGCTTCAGGTAGCCTGAAACGGACTTCTATTACGCTTGTTATTTAGCAAGATGCGTGAACTGCTTTCATGGCAACTGTTTGTTTTTACCATTTTTGAAAGAAACAGAACTCATCCTGCCATACACAGTAACAGTAGGCGCGCTACGATTTAGTCAAAGTGCAGTCGCTTTTGTGCTCAAGCACAGAAGCTAAAAAAGGACGACATCTCATGTACCTAATTTTAGTACAATGTTTGCGGTATTATATGCACTGTACAAACAGCTACCATTTCGGGAGACCCAAACCGCACACTGCAGGCACTAATTTAAACTAATTTGATCGAGGATGTTTGTGGTTAGAAACTACGTGGTTTATTTACTACCGTAGCTGCACATACGACAAGGCTATTTAGGGAGATATGGGAGAGGCCTTTGCCCTGCAGTGGGTGCAGTCAGGTTGATGATGATGATGATGGTTATGAGTTTCCTTACGCTTCGTCGGGACAGGGTATGACGAATACAGTATGCATGAACAGTGTGTCTGTGAAAAGCGCTGCATTTTAATGCACATTAAAATAGGGAAAATATTTCGGTCATCTGCTGAATATTGCGGATGAGTGGCCCTCGACGCGAACTTGAGCCTTGAAATTAAGAGGCGCGCTTCCTTACACAATTTGCAAGGTACAATGATTGAACTTAGCTCAAATAATAAGGAGCCCACAATTGTAGCGTCGACAGCGACTGTTGTCCCGCGCCTACAAATGTTATTCTGTCTCGTTAGGGACGCTATTTGACAGAGCAGAAACATTGTTGCGCGTACAAAGAAGTACAAGGGCCTTTACATGATTCTCATGCGGAGGTCTTTGATATTGTTTGCCATATGAGTGTCCTCATTGCCATAGTTTTGGTATATTAAACAGACCCTAGACACCCGTTTATCAATCATGGGACGCGCCTTGGAGAGTAGTGCGCCTTTAGAGGGGTCAAATCTCGAATGACTTATATGTTCAAGCCCTCAGGACCAGATGGCAAATTAAATGCACAATGTTTAGTTTCAGTTCAAGTCCTCAACTCGCTCTAAATCGTCCATACTGCCTCGACCTTCGTCACAAGATATTGTCCCATTGCCCATGGCAACGCAGCGCCCACCGCTGTTTCTGAGCGGCGGCGCTAGCGGCGATGTGGGTTAATGCGGTGGTTGTTGACTACCCAGTTATTCGTTCTAATATTGAAAAACGATTAAAAGGGGGGGGGGGGGGGGGCTTCCTTTCGCTTCCCTCTTTGCGAGTGACCCACCGCGGTGGCTCAGTGGCTTTGCGTTCGGGTGCTGATCCCAAGGTCTCGGCATCGAATCCCCACAGAGGCGGCCGCATTTCGAAAGAGGCTAAGCGCAAAAACGCTCATGTGCTGTGCGGCACCAGCGCACGTCAAGGAAACCAAGTTCGTCTAAATTAATCCGCAGCTGTCAAATCAAATCAAATCTTTATTTTCCATCAGGTGCTACAGATGGAGGGGCATTCCTAACTATGGCATTCCTCGTAACTCCTGTGTGGCTTCAGGGCCTTAAACTTCACTTACTACTTACCTATTAGCTGAGCCGCCGCGGTGGCTTATTCGTTATGGCGCTGACGCTCGGCTGCGCTTACCCGAAGACGTGGGTTCGATCCCGGAGGCGTCGGTCGCATTTCAATGAAGGCGAAATGCTACAGGCCCGTGTACTAATACTATGGTGGGACTAAGAAAAAGAAAAGAATTAAAAGAAAGGTTTCCCGGCCCGTGCCACTAAGTATAGCGGGCTTAATCCAACATGAAGTACAAAAATAAAAATTAATAAACGAATTTTGCATAGAAGAAAAGAAAATAAATAAATAAGAATATTATTTACATTTGCTAGAGCCGAAGCCATTGCAACGGCTGTTACCGAGAGTTATTGTATGAAGAAGGCAAATTATTTTTGTTTGTGTTGGATGGCTTATAGCTGATGAAAATTATATTATATATTATATAGATGTAATATATAGATATATTAAGTATGAGGAGAAGGCCGGACATCTGTATGTCAGCTCCTGGTGGGCAGGTGAGGCATAATTTAAAAACAATATGCAGGGAAAATGATAGTTGAAAGTGTTGGGTACTGTGCGATCACAGCACGAGTTGATCCCCATGTGGTCGAAATTATTCCGGAGCCCTATACTACGGCACCTCGTTCTTCCTTTCGTCTTTCACTCCCTGCTTTATTCCTTCTCTTACGGCGCGGTTCAGGTGTCCAACGATATGAGAGAGATACTGCGTCATTTCCTTTCCTCCCAAAACATATTATATTATATACCTGTTGAATGGGGTGACTTCCCAAGTGGCAGAGGGGAAGAGGGTTGAAGGCCACTTAATGAATATAATTGTATGAACTTTATTCACTGAATGGCAACTTTGTGCGATATCGTGAGGTGTTTCAGATGAAAAGTGCGCACAACTCTTGAATTTAAGTTAAACTGGCCCCACACAAACTAGACTGTTACAAGTTAGAACCGTTACTCGAAAGAAAAGGCTCAAGGCATGGTATATTAGATCCCCTGCTCGAAGTCCTCGACGTCGCACATTGGCGAAACCAAGAACTTTCCCAAAACACTGAGGCAGCACAAAGCGTACGTCAAACAATGAACAAAGTTTGAAGTGCGATGGCGGAACACTGCGAGGCTTGTGACCACAATATTGACTTCGAGGGGACCATTAGGCTGGACACGTAGCCGCGCCTGCGTGGAAAGCTGTTACTTGAGTCATGGTTAGAAACCCTTCCCCCTAACCCTCTCACATCTGCGGTCTACGGGCAGTCACCCAACGGCTGACTAAACAAGGGCTAAAAAGGCCAGCTGTAACTGGCCCGTAGTCGAACCTGATGAAGGAACCGAGGAGGTTCTGAAAACGTTTTTCAGTTTTTTTGTTGCCGTTCTTTTTTGTTTAAATTTCTTTTCCCAAGAAGACAGACCACTGTCGAATCTTTTGTTTTGAGACAAGATGTTGTTTTTCTTGTCTTTGTGCCGTCATCGTAGTTGGCTCTCTTCTTTCCACGAAGAACCAACTGACCTCGCACTTTTACCATTTGGCCTACATTTGCAGAAAACTTAAGCAGGCAGCAAACATAAGAACCACGTCGTCGAGCGTGCGCACAATCAACAATGAATTCTTCACGCACGCTTCTCAGCCTCCTTCTGTTAAGACTGAGCAATAACAAGATCGGTGACAGTGGTGGAGTTGTGTGAAATTGTGTATAACTTGCTCCACTGCCTAGAAAGAGGCGCCATCTGGTGTCATGGTAAATATTTTCTGAAGGACAAAACCTCTCTGTCTCTGTTTTTTTTGTGCCACCGATACTTCTTCCTCTTATAGCTCAGTCCGACTAACACGTCCTGGTTCAGGCATTGCACACAATGTTCCTCAGCTGTAAGGGTAGCAGCAGCTGAAGGCGTACCGTGCGTGTTTGGAATCACGATCTTGCACCACGAAAGACGTCTCTGCAACACGCAGGGCCTCCATACCGACGCTGCTGAGGAAGCGCGTGGCCATCGCGAGGATCAAGCACCCGGCTAACATGGGCCAGACGCGCGGAGACGTCCGGTTCCTGGTGCTGGTGCTGACCCACAGCAGGGAGAAAGGCACCAAGAACGCCCTGGAGACGGGCCGCACATTCTCCACGCTTTTCGCCGAGTCCGAGTTTCGCCAGCGGCTCTGGGATACTCGCACCGCCGTCCAGTTCGCCCACGAGCTCGCTGCGCGAGCACATAACCTTGCCGCTGACCAGAGGAAGGTCCTCGCGCTTCACGGCTGCCCAGCGGGCAAGCTGGACGAGGATGTGAGTGGATGCAGACTCTAGAATCTCCTAAGGTTGACTTTATGTTGGGTTGTGAAAAAATACTCACAGGGCAATTACGCGCCGCGGTGGCTCAGTGGTTAGGGCGCTCGGTTCATGAGCCGGAGTTCCCGGGTTCGAACCCGGCTGCGGCGGCAGCGTTTCGATGGAGGCGAAACGCAAAGGCGCCCGTGTGCTCTGCGTCGTCAGTGCACTTTAAAGATCCCCAGGCGGCCGAAATTATCCCAGAGCCCTCCACTACGGCACCTCCTTTTTCCTTTATTCTTTCACTCCCACCTTCCTCCTCCGTTTATGGCGCGCTTCGGATGTCCACCGAGAGATGTGAGACAATTACTGCGCCATTTCCTTTCCTCAAACAAAACAAAAAAGAATAATTACCGCTGCGTAGCTCGAGATTATGCAATATCTGTTAGCGCTAGTGAACGTGTTATTATAAGAATTATTTTTTCTCTCTAATATAGTGTGTGTGACGTCACTATGCATGCCAGCCAGCGAGGTGCGTTACAGTGATGTGATGCGTGACGTGTCGTTCACAAAACAGCATTGCGCGTGGCTCCTTCTCTCTCCTTCCGCCTCCCCTTTTCTCCTCGAACTTCTTTGCTTTTCCAAACGTTGCAGAACCGGCCAATGCGCTCTTCAAAGCTGTTCGTGAAGGAATTATTCCTCATAGAATAAACCTTGCTGAGACGGCTTGACATGTATGTCGCTGCTTTAAAATTAAATGTCGGTAGCCTTAATGAGAAATCGATCGCAGTGAACAAAGGTAATAAAAGCCTGTCGTCATATGGACGAGAGGCATAAATTTCTTTTCAGTTGAGTGTCTTCCGGAGTGTTCTCGCCATCTCTGTCTTTGCTAGATTTTCACGTTACGGAATTTAAAGAAGAAACTAAGCAGATCTTCGCTGCAAAGAAACTAAATTCAGCGGCAGGAAATTTAAGGATTGTGCGAAAAATGCAGGGCTGCAAGTGTCAAAGAGCATGACAAAACTCCCATCGCAGCTGAGGTTAAAACTAGGCGTCCTCCAAGTCCCTTTTCTGGTAGTGACTCGTGTCAGTATCTTTAACTTACGCTCAACACCCTGCCCCGCCGCGGTGGCTCAGTGGTTAGGGCACTCGACTACTGATCCGGAGTTCCCGGTTTCGAACCCGACCGCGGCGGCTGCGTTTTTATGGAGGAAAAACGCTATGGCGCCCGTGTGCTGTGCGATGTCAGTGCACGTTAAAGATCCCCAGGTGGTCGAAATTATTCCGGAGCCCTCCACTACGGCACCTCCTTCTTCCTTTCTCCTTTCACTCCTTCTCTTATCCCTTCCCTAACGGTGCGGTTCAGGTGTCCAACGATATATGAGACAGATACTGCGCTATTTCCTTTCCCCAAAACCAATTATTATTATTATTATTATTAACACCTGTTAGGCACTCTGCCTAAGGTTGGGGCACGCAATAGCGTGGCCATTGATAGCAACTATAACATGTTGGCATAAATGGCGTAGTAGAACCGAGGTCCTGGACGTCATAATTTTTCTCGTGTGCAGTTTTAAACCTGTAGTACGCCTCGTACCGTCAAGTCTGTGGCTGTGCTTAGAATTTGTCACACAGTGTATAGTGTTTATTTCCATTTTACTATTGACAAGTTCGGTGCGCAGTATAAACGAATAGTGGAAGACAGTGAGAGAAAGAAGCACATGGCACGTTAAGTATAACCAAAATTTCTTGTGCGGTCTCCTCTTTCTTATTTGACACTTTTGCTTTTGGTTTAGAAACATG
This sequence comes from Amblyomma americanum, assembly GCF_052857255.1. Taxonomy (NCBI): domain Eukaryota; kingdom Metazoa; phylum Arthropoda; class Arachnida; order Ixodida; family Ixodidae; genus Amblyomma; species Amblyomma americanum. The sequence goes on from NC_135507.1 coordinate 97,687,628, forward strand.
CTCCGGAGGCATGATGGTTTTGAAAGGCAGTAGTTTCTTTGGCATGTACTGCCGGTTGAGGCCGATAGAAGAAGACGTCGCCTACACCACTAATGTGTCGCGGGCTGTCTTTGACAACTGATACGTTGTTTATTGCGATACTTAGCGGTGTATCTACTTGCCTTAGGTTTAGCTGCAGACGGCGAATGTTGTTGACTCCAGCTAGCTAACATATCGCTAATGCATTTTCAGAAAGCCTCCAAGTGCGCCATCGCCAGAGGTCTGAGGGACGATTTCCGGCGCCGACTGTCCTATTACATTAGCGACTACGTAGATTGTAAGTCCCACGCGATTCGTTTTTTTTTCCACTGTCACTCTTCAAGGCACAAGCAGGGATAACCTATCGTTCTTCGCTCTTCTCATCTCAGAGTAGAAAAATTCTTCTGGAATGTGCACCGTTCCTTTCCACTGCGCTCTTTTGCATATTTAAAAAATTCATCTACAAATAAAGAACTGTGGACCCAGAAAATTTCTAACAGGGCGCGGTTGGGACCCGCCAAACATATCACTCAGATTCCCAAACCTAGGTCGGTATCCTAGGCTAGACATCGACCAAAAGCGCAAAAAAATTGCCACCAGCCAACTCGGCTCTGCCATTGAAACGCAGCTTCTCACCTAAGACCAATTCGGTCAATTACGTGACGACCGTAAATGCCTCGTGGATTTGAAGACCATAAACTCATGTCCAGCTGTGATTGCAAAACCGCATTTGACCGTATCAAGTTTGTTTTCGTATTTGTTGCTCATAGGAAAAATGGAAGGAGAGAGAGAAGCCGGAAAAGAAAAAAGTAGAATTCAGGCTTTTTTTTTTTTACTTTTACCAGGGGACATGCGTAGTCGGGGTGATGAGCGTTCCTAACGTTCTCTCTATTTTCTTTTCGACGGCTTTTTAGCCGCCTCGAGTGCTCCTTTCAGAGTGCGCCATGTCGCAAGTGTACAATTTCGAGAGCACAAACACTTTAGTAAACATGTAAATACCTTCCGCGTTTTGAAAGCTATGTGCACACGTGCCGTGCTGGGACGCAAACAAGTCCAGCTGGAATGCCGTCGCAAAACACGACCAGGCTGGAATAAAAACTGAATCTTCTATCGGTGATATTCTCCTTATGAAATCTTTAATCTTAGGCATGACATTAGCAAGATTTAGTACAGGGAGACCTTACCTGTTACAGGGATACGGGGACAACAGGGGGGATGAGCGCGTGGGCAGAACAATTACGCCATTCGTGTGGCAGATAGGGAAATAGCAGGGCGCCAGAGGGAGTGCGCAGAACAACTCCTGTTGGGCTACTCTTGGGTTACCCCGCTCTTTCCCTATCTCCCTAACCGATAGGGTCCCCGTATTCCAAAACTCGCTAATGCTTAGTGCATGATCTATTGGAAACGCAATAAAGGGAAGTAGGACGTTTTCCTTCAGCAGCGAGGTTTTTGTTTCCGGCCTGTTTTCGAATTCCGTGCGGATCAGGAGCTTTGAACTACAGGAATTGGAAACAAGGGCAACGTATAAAGTAAATGGCACGCCATGCGTTGTCAGTTCTCTCGGTTCTCTCGTTTAGTATCTCCCAGCATTCAGTAGCGAAAGTCATCAGCTGGTATATCCCAAGCTACAACCGCCCACGGGATTATTGCCATGTAGAAAGTATGTTTGTACTGGCAAGAGAACAGACACAAGTGGTTAGAAGGAGTTGAAAGAATCCCTAAGATGTGCCACGAAGTGTTTCAGGGCACATTGGAAGTAATTTGTGAGTAGTCTGATTCTTTTTTACTCCTTAAAAGGTCTCTGTTGCTCTAGAGTTCATTGTCACGTGATATTTTATGCAAAAATCCACGAAATAAATCGAAGAATTTTCTTCGGGGGCCAGTGGTTTTGACTACCACTGCCAGCCACGTCACCATCGGTTTTCCCGAAAAGAGTAAAAGCCTTCGCCCGGACTGGTGATTCGCTTCAGTGGGTTGCATGGCTAGGAAAAGGAGCCTGCGCCTTGAAGTCCCGTCACGTCGGGATTGAACAGGCACCCCTAAAAAGGGTGAGAATGGGCTTTACTGCACGGGTCGTATTTCGGTCCCTCGCGGACAGATTTTCCGTCGAGGGAGGGTGAGGTGAGTAAAGGCCCTTTTCCGAGCATTTCAATCCAACAGAGCCGAACACCAAGCCGGGGAAATCTTGTACCCATCAGAAAACCGCTGGGTACCCGGTGACTCTCGGAATCGAACCCAGCACAGCCCGATTCCGAGGCGGATGCTCTACCACAAGGGCCCTGCTTCTGCCATTTTATTTTTTAAGGAATGGCAATAGCAAGGATGGAGTGGCCAAAATTTCGTTCATCAAATTGCTTTTTGATTTCATTAGCATCTGCTTACAAACTGCTCCGTCGTCAAATTTCTTGATTCTGATTTTTATTTTATTCACATTCCGTTTTCTGCGCTTTCTCTTTTTTGCGCTTACCGCTCTTCAATATCTGCAATGAATGAAAAGAGGCTAGTTGGTACTGCACGACGTTGTTACTGGCGCTGTGTCCAGTGGTTTCTGTTCGTTGATCCTTGTTCTGACCACATGATCACACTCTAAGCTTCCTCCTCAATGTGTAGTAGTATTCAAGCGGTTTCTGCAAGCTGTAAAAATGTTTGCTGCCCATTCGGGAGCCTTGCGTTCTTCTGTCCAAAATCCTTTGGGGAAAAAAATGGAACGCCCATTTTTCCCCATCCATTTTTTTCCCCGTCTTTCTCTTACAAATTATGTAAAAGGAGTGTTCCACAACGGCAGCTTTGATTGCCTAGTGCGTTTCGCGGTCAACTGTTCAGTCGAAGCATTTGTTTCAGTAGAAAGAAGTGCGATTACGTCACAGTTGGCGACTTGGTGTGCTTAACTTTCGGGGCTGTGGAACAAAATTAGGGAAACTTGAGAAGCATAGACTTCGGTAGCAATGCAAAATGCATTAAGATGTTTAGAGTAAGGAAACTTGAAGAAATTGCCCAGTGTAAGCCCTTTTCCTAGCCGCGAGGTTAAGCAGGGCGATGTAAGACAGCAGTCTTTTATTTCGAAGCATTATAAAGCAGCTTGTGCCAATCGAAGATGACTTTTGCACCGCTTTTGCTTGTGACGTTTAGGTGCTGTTGGCCCGTGGACGTTGCACAAGACAATATCTACTGTATTCTTCCTCTACTTCGGCTGCCTGCTGCCTACGATAGCATTTGGGGCTCTAAATGACACCAATACACGAGGGAAGATTGGTAAGTGAAATTTGCGCTACATTTTAGTACTTTTTGTACTGCGATAGTGGCATACACATATATATTGTGTAATTGGTGACTTCCTGAATCATGTACTGTTATTGTAAATCATCATTGTCTGCTATTGTACCAAGGGGGTTCGAATCCCGTCAAGTAGGAGGATTTCTACTTTTTATGGAGCACGCTCCGCTTTGACGGGAAATGAAATTAATCAATAAATAATAATTGATAACAATAGGTAATTAATTAATAATTCTTTTATTTATTCATTCATTTATTATACAGGCCGTTTCAGTAAGTTTAATACTTGATGCAAGTGAAAAATATTTTTCGGCTTAATGCTGGAGTTTTATTTCTCTATTGACGGTAACTTACTTGGCTGGTTCTACTGACGTCGAAGGGGAGCCCTGAAAAGGGGAGGATTACCTGAAAGCATGGCGCCATGGTAGAATTTCTGAATTTCTTAAATTTCTTAGCCAACAGTCCGTACACCGTGCCATCAAAGGTATGGCTTGTTCTTAAGATGAACAAATATCTCGCACTCGTTTCGCATCCGGGAAGGTCACCTGTGCAGGACTCCATTTATTGTGTAAGCCATATTTATTTTTCCCTTGCGGCAAACAGAAACTAGTTTGCCATTGGCGAAAGTGTCTCACCGCTTCGAGAATTGCATCAGGAAATGATGTTTTTCCTTAAGAGGACACCCAATGTTTAAATTTGAATAGTACATCTTTAGGTTACACCATATTATTAAACAAAGATTAGTAAAACCTTCTCGCGATTTATCTGGCTAGTAATGGCTGGCCAGCAAGAAAGCCTAATTAACTCTTTCTCTACCGCTCCCATTGGCCATGGTTAGTTTGCTAACGGTGGATGCGAACGCCAATTTCAAGCGCTTACGCACCGTCGATAAACATGATGCGCAGTAGAAATTGAAGTTAGATACAGTTTAGTTTTAATTTTAGTTCCTTTTTTTGCGCGTGAAGGTGACTTTTGAACCGCCTGTGAAAGCAGCGGTGGTGGCGGTGGTGAAAAACATTTATGATTATTTACAAGAGAGAGTGGTAACTGGCCTTAAGTTCCAACCGCTGGCCGTTGAGAATAGCCAGCACCGCCGGAGAGGCACACGCCCTGAAATGCGGCAGTTCTCCTTATTCAGTTGCGTACGAGTTTCATTTAATCGACATTATAGGTAGCAGTGACTCTGACGATGCTGCCGCATCATCTTACCTTAGTTTATAGGGCGATGAAGACCCGACTAAGGAGCCCAGAAAGCCTGTGGCGGCCCCTCGTTTAGTTTCTTATGTGTGCCCGTTTCGCTCATCTCAAAGGGCATTTTGAACAGCGTATTGGCGCTAACATCGTTATTAGTCTGTCTTGATGACAGTGGCGATTTGGTTTTGATGACGCAAGGGCATCTGTGGCGAAAGAGAGCCACGGCATAAGGTATCTCGCTTTACTCAAGGTGGGATCCTAAAGAAATGAGACGAAACTGGCCTCATTTCTAGGGTTTACGCATCATTTGAACAGGACATGAGACCGTTTACGCTGAGCAGCGTTCCCTGACAGCTTCGTCCAATAGCGTGCTCAATTATACGACCCTAAACTGATAGTTTTTAGCCGGAAATCTGTATTGCCTAGAAGTTTGATTTTTTCTGAAGTATTTGCTGTTACACGATAGATAGACATGTTGTATATTCCAGTCACTTTGTTTTTTTTATTTTTGGATAAAAGCAGATATTCGCAACTTTTTTTAAAATTTATCGACACCTTCATTTCGCGAATAGAATTTGTCAAGACAAGGCAGACTTAAACGAAGCTATAGCCCCGTCGGCTCGTATTAAAAAGTGTGTTTTATTGATTTAATTTTAACGGTTAACATAATGATTTCATTAAACCACATAATTCTGGAACCAAAAAAAAAACAAGAAAAACCTAAATACAGTCGTTTTTCCTACTGTGGGGAAGAAGTAAAAAAAAAGGCTGTTATTGCGAATCACTAAATTTTCCCGCACCTTGCTCTCTTGATAAAATGGACCTTCTTACTCTCACTTCTGCTGCAGTGGACGTCAGTTGGTTATACGTCGTTTAACATAGCACGCTTTTCTAGCTATCATAAAAAACTAGTTTTCTCGTCAGTGCTTTCAAAACAGGGCTTTCGCGACTAAGGCAGCCTAGTTATTTCTAGTCGTGATTATCTGAACAATGAAGCACCAAACCGTGAAAATTAACTCAGGTGTCGTGACTTGATATCCAGAAAGAGAATTATTATTATGAATTATGATATTATGATATCATAATATCATTATATTATGAAAGTGAGGAATATAACAAGGGGCAAGAGTGGTGTTACGCTAGCAGAGGCGGAAGTTCGGTATTGAAATGTCTGTTGCATTTCGAGTATTGAACTAGCGCAGCGCAATGAAATACAGATGTTTCATACATCAGTGTAAAAATCAAACAAAAAGAAGCGCAAAGGGAAAGCAGGGCTTTTTCCACTGCAATGCGACGTGTCAGAGAAGTGCAGTTTGCGAATGCAGTCAGTCGAATCGGTTCTTAAATGACTAATTTTACCGCTAACCGGACAGCTGATCTTTAATGCAATATTCTTTATGAATATTATGGAACCGGTTTGGCCGTACAGCACTTCAGGAGCGACCTAAATTTAGCAGTGAGAGCTTGCTGGCGATCGGTGGTCTGAAACAAACATAATTCTCACACTGCACGCTAGCTCATCTGCGCTGTTCCATGTTACCAAGAACTGTGCTTGTAACAAAACCAGGTGCAGATCCAGAGTGCGAGCCTACACTTTCCAGCTTACCACGTCAATCGCACAATATGTAAGTGGGGAGGCATAAAGGCATCGTGGAAGCTTCTATGAAAACGCCTCTTAAAAGCAATAAGCAATGGCTTCCGTGTTTATGCTTTGCCCATTAATATCTTACGGCGTTCTGTTTGTGGCATGTCCTAATCTTCATTTTCTTTTTTATAATTTCTCAGATAGCGATGGCGCCGAGGAGAGGCCCGGATTTATATTTCTGGTTAATCATTATCTGTTTAGTGTTCGGGTCCTGATAACAGCGGCTTGTTATGCGCGCCAGCTAAGAGGTCAGAATTTTGCTTCGTCAAAATGAAATATGACGTAAATAACAAATGTTTCAAGGGATAAAGAGCGATTAACTATGGTTATCAGTACATCCGTATTTTAATCCAAATGTCTCGAGAATTTCTCAACAGGAAACTTCCAGTTTGTGCATGCACGTGTGACTGGTGTCCCGGATATCGCAGATGTCAAGAGGTGCATGATCAGCCAGACCCTCGGTGGTCTGGGCTTCGCTATCTTAGGCGGCCAGCCACTCGTCATGCTGATGACCACTGCTCCTCTCAGCCTTTACATAAAAGGTGAGAGTGCCTGCTTAGCTATACGCGGGCATTTTTTTGCGAATTTCTTTCTACTTTTAGACTGTATGGCGTCTTTCTTTCTTGTTCTTGTATCTGCCATGTTAAGAAAATGCTGTTAAACAGGAACTAGATCTAATAAGCAATGCTTACGACAGAGCTCAGTGCTCCGCACTCAACCGCTATATATATGCCGCTCCCACAGCGCCGTAATCTTTCGCAGCAGCGATGTTGTGCGCCTGCTGCCAGCGAGCGCATGAAAAGGAATATTTCCTAGGGATGATTTATCTGATAATACAAGATAAATGCAACGCATTGAAATTAAGATTAGCAACATCCGGTGCCTGGAAATGCGTTTTTGTGCATTTTTATTTTCTGTCCGTTCTGCTCCGGCCCGACGTGTAAAGCGTATTTCTTTGTGCTACCTGAAAGTTTATTTGTTGACTGAGACCGCGCGCCAGACTTGGAGAAAAAGTCGCTTCTGTTTGCATGCAAGCTCGTGACGCTTCTTAAAGGATGATTAACACACAGAGCTTAGAAGGCATCACCTTGACACTACATAATCATTTTTCTCTAGGCCATCTATTATTGAAATGATCTGTAGATTTTCTACAGATATTATATAGACTCTACCGCCTTGTTATAGGTATTTCCTTTTGAATTTCGTAGTCTATAGACTGTCTATAGGAAATCCCACTAAATATGTATGGCCATAAATCTACTCATTGTTTATAGATGATCCATAGGATTTGATGTTATGTTATTTGATATGTCTGTATGTGGGATATTATGGTGGGCGAGTAAGTTTGTCTTCCTGTTTTGTGTGAGATGCCACATACATCTTGAAATGTGCACGAGTTCCTGTATTTGTATACCCGGTGCGTATTTAGTCTGTGTGCAAGAATTCTGTATTTGTACACCCTCTATGTATTTACTTTCCGCACTGCCGAGAAAACAGGGGCAGGAACCTCGGACAAACTGCTGGTAGCAGTTTTTTTTCTTGTCCTAGCATTTCTTTTGTCATACGCGGAAGAATTCTGATAAATATTGATTGATTGATTGATTGATTGACTCACTGTTTGTTTGTTTGTTTTATTGATTGATTGATGTATTGACTGAACTGTTTGCAGACGTGTATAGAACTTGTCTATACAAAGTCTGTAACTGCAGTGACAAGACTGAACAATTTATAAACTGCCCAAAGAAGCTTTTGTAAGGGATTTCTTTCCTCGCAGTGATATACGATATCCGCGAGGATTTTGGCTTTGACTTCACCGCCATGTATGCCTGCGTCGGCCTCTGGAACAGCTTCTTCCTTTTCCTATACGTAGTGTTCGACGTGAGCAAGGTTATGAAATGGTGCACGAGGTGAGTGTTCTGACGAGGTCTGCCTAAATCTTGTTCCATTCGGGCCCGCAAGATAGCAATAAGGAAACACATTACACTGACATGACGAGAGTTCTGGTCAGAGCACTCTTAGCTACCGATCGCTACGCCAGTCTAGGCGGCACTTCAAACCCGCAGGCGAGAAAGTAGCAGGATTGGAAGGAATTCGCGTCAAGTGAACGGAAGTTGACGGCATTGTTTAGCCCAATTTAGCAGAAGAATTGTCGGGTGTTCTTGGCACGACCAGTGAACATAAAAGTCTCTTGACACGTACGCTGCAAAAGTTCACACCGCCTGGTCTTTCTTACATCAGGGCCGTATGCTGTTGTGTGCAAAGGAAAGTAATGAAATCCTGTGTTAAAAATTCACAAGTGATCAAAAGGAAAGAGGAAAAGGAAAGAGGACGAAAATGCGTTTTGATGTGTGTTCATACTTCGTGAGCGCTTTGTGTTGTGCAATCGAGTCTATTCACACCTATTAGAACGGAAGTTCTTTGTTATACTTCTACGGTCATTTAAATCTCCCGCCATTCCGGTTTCTTGCTCGTCAGATGGCGTTCTAACTTTTTCTCGTTTGTACATGCCCGCGTCCTCTTGCGTTTCGACTGACTTGCGTACGGATGGAAGCTGATCATGACGACATCCAAAGCGCAGCGCACGAAGCTCGCACTTTAGGACGTGCGATGCAAAGCCGTGGCGAGGGCCGAGTGGTCAAAAGCAGCGGCCAGTGAGGCTGATCTGTTCCCGCCGTCAAAGGTTCGAATCTAGCTTGTGGCTATCAATATGAGAGGCCTTTTAACATGATAGCGGTAAGGAGCTCGTGTCGCAGAAAATCTGGTGACATCGTCTGCGTCGTTGAACGTGAGCGAAAAATCCACAAAAAATCCACAAAGAAGCAACGTAGGAGGCAGGTGGGCCACCAAGGTCGCGTGACCTTCAGGCTTCATTAAAACTTATCCATCAGATTATCATCAAACTGCTAACCGTGGCAGTTGGCAGTTAAGAAAATGATTGGTGACTCGGGAAGAGGAAATTGTGTCCGTTGGCAGCAGCTGCCGTCGCAGAGCAACAGCACACCGTTTAACCGGTGCATCCCTGCACCAAGAGTGGCTTGAAGACTCTCAGGGATCCATGAATGTAGAGAATGACCAATTCTGCATATAAGGGAATTAACCCATACGCTATCGCGTCATACCATTAAGGCGGACGCGGCGGTCGAATTTTGATGGAGGCGAAATTCCAGAGGCCCGTGTACTGTGCGAGGTCAAATCACGTTAAAGAACCCCAAGTGGTTGAAACTTCCGGAGCCTTTCACTACGGCGTCTCTCATATAGCCTAAGTCGCTTTGGGACGTTAAACCCCCATAAGCCAGGAACTTTAAGGCGTAGTTTATGTGTCTCCTCCAATTTTTTATTTATTCCTTTGAACAGGGTCACAACGCTACAAACCCACCCACATACGATGGAGACTGGCTTTTCTTCCCGATGGAACTCTGATGCTAGCATATTACAAGAGAGGAAGCATCCCGTTTTACAGCGATAGCTGTTAGGCGCCCATCCCTGGCTTTCGCGTCGTAGTCGTCCGCTGTCGTCGGCGTCGGCGTAACCGGTGGGTGCGCGAGCACCTACTGGTTGCACCGGTCGGCCTGGGTCGCATAAGGCTACCGGTGTCAGTTTGCAACAGCCACCCGCCAGTGCAGGGGTGCATCACGTGACCACTACACGAGTGGTCATGTGACTAAACGCCTCAACTAATCTAAACTCAACGCCTATACAGATATCACTGAATCTCGCGTTACACAGTCGTAACCGTCCTGTGAGTTTTTTTCCCCTCTCTGTCGCTGGGCAATACCATCAGCTGTGTCACCTCTGCCCCTCCCTGTCATGAAAATGGGCACTCCCAGACTGGAAAAGAAAAAACTTTGATCACATGGCAGCGGATGGGGCATGCTAAGTCGGCAGCAGGTGAACACGGCAGTGCTACACGCTCAGAAATAAAGCGGTTGTCACGTGGTGCAGGAATAAGCAAGTCAATGACCGTGTTTCTACGGAAGGCATAATTTGTTAGTCTGCGACAAATTGTGTGATGTAGCATTCGCTGTAAAAACTATTCAAATCTGCAACGATTTCTGTGCCTCTTGAGTGTAGCAAAACTCAGATGTATGAAGCATACATACACATGTGAACTTTGCCTTTGTACACCTTTGATCAATTACCTGCGTGGACTCCTTTCCTTGGCAACATTTTTCAGTTTTTCTCTGAGCGAATGACTGAAAATTCAATGACATCATATGTTTTCTCACCTTACTATATGTTAAGATCGCCCGTGTCTGCTATTTGGGAGATTTGAGGTAGCACAGAATGAGCGCCGGAAATAAATGTAACTATAAGCAGTGTGCTTCAGAGTTTTTTTTACTTTATTGTTGAAGTTCAAGTTTAAGGTAGAAATAAAAGTGGCACGGACATCTCAATGTCTAGAGAAAAAATGTGGTTAGCCTGCTTAGTTGAAATAAAAAGAATATGCTTTGTCAACAGGAAAGCGCACACATGCCACTATTTTACGCATTTCGCAGTTTACGCACCTTTAGTTGTTTCGCGACATACTGTTTGAAGTAAGCGAAGTCTGCCACATCAACTTTCGGAAATGCTGTCGATGTGAAAAGCGCGCTTAATTCGAACTTAGCAGCGGTTTGCATGGTCGCTCTAGATTACATAGAAGCATCCTTTTGATCTTTGTGTTTATTTTTACACCTATTTATTTATTTATTTATTTCATAATACTGCAGGCCACTGCTTGGCCCAAGCAGGAGTGAACATATAATGTTACATAACCAAAAGAATAAAGTTATTCAATATTAGCAGCACACGGAAACCAAAAGAATAAAACCAAAAGAATAAACTTATACAATGTTAGCAGCGCACGGATACCAAAAGAATAAACCAAACGAATAAACTTATACAATATCAGCAGCACACGTATACAAAACATACATATAATCAATATTAGCAGGTAAATAGACGATTTAACGCATCAGAAAAATTTTGCGAGGAAAAAACGGATTCCGGTAACGAATTCTAATCTTGCACTGTTCTAGGGAAAAAACTGTATTTAGAACTGTTAGTTTTGGCGAAAAGGGGAGTAAGTGAATGTTCAAGAACGTTCCGAGTCCTTCTCACTAGAGGACGCTTAATGCACACCGGAAGCTTCAGTTTATTTTTACCTGTTAAACTATTAAACAAGAATACCAATCTATTATTTTTCGGCGGACTTCTAGTGTAGCAATGTTATTAGACATCATTAACTGCGATGGAGAGTCTTCCCTTTTGTATTTTCCGTATATAAACCTAACCGCTTTCCTATTTACTTTTTCAAGGACCATTATGTCCTTTTTCTTGTATGGGTCCCAAACGACTGAGGCATATTCAAGTAAAGACCGCACACAAGTTTCGTAAGCCATTTTTTCATGTGTTCTGGGGCAGTTTTTAGCTTTCTTCGTAAAACCCATAGCTTTCTCAATGCGGCTGTAGAAATATTAGTAATGTGTGACGACCATTTTAACTTACTGTCAAGTGTTACACCTAAATATTTATATTGCTCAACTTCCAAAGCCCTATTACCGCGAATAAGGTAAGGCAGCAAACTTGGAGACTTTTTTCTAGTTATACGTAAGACAACAGTTTTTTCACTATTAAGTTCGATATCCCATTTAAGACACCATTCTTCAATGGCAAAAACTGCTTTTTGTACAGAGCTGTGGTCATATTTGGATGAAATTTGTTTAAACTCAACACAGTCGCCTGCGAATAACTTAACAGAAACATCTTCAGGTATGACCGCAACTAAATCATTAACATATATTAAAAACAACAATGGCCCAAGCACACTTCCTTGGGGGACTCCTGCCGGCAATGGTATCACGTACAACTACCACACTGCACCACCGAAGTCGAAATGGCAGATGGACCTTCCAAATTTGAAAAAAGTGTAGAAAATAACAAAATAAAACTGACACACAAACAAGAGTCCCTGCCTCAAATGGTCCAGCCGTGTGGCAAAGGAAATGAACTGTTAAAGGAGGTGCGTTGGTGAAGTCTGCTGAATAATGTGCCTTATAAATGGTGGCGATTGAAATAACGAGTGCGGTCATGGTAAATGTAATTTTCCTCTATTATTCTGAGGTAGAACAATGAGCATGTTTAGTCCAAGCTTTACCTCCGTCGCAGGTCTACCGAGGAGATCTTCTCACTGTTCATCACGATAGCTTTCTGCGTGGACGCCGGACGTGACGTGTACAAGGACTTCCGGCGCCACTATCTGGCCCCAGAATGTACGAATCCAAGCCTGGCAGCCGGTAACCACCCTGCGTCCGCGGCCGCCGGCAATACAACGACTGTTGCCAGCGCCGCCTTGGCGCTCGTGCCGTGCCAACGAGACGCAAGCATGCTTTTCCTGCTTCTCATGTTCGGAACTGTCATGCTGGGCGTGTTCCTGTACAACTTCAACAAGACGCCATACTTGCTGCCCTATCTGCGGGACCTGCTGGCTGACTACGCTCTACCCGTGGCTGTAGTGGCGTTCAGTTTCATTGGCTCCTTCGTGTTCTCAGATATCCAAAGTGAGTGCCTTTACACAAGCCGCCACCTTGCCGAACATAAAATCCACTGCGACGTATGAGATCAACTAAGAAATTAATGTTTAAAAGCTCGTAAAACATTTAGCAGTATTGACTTACCAGTTGAAATCATTATTCAGCCTGAGCTGCAAGCAATAATTAAAGTGGAGGCTGTAGTAACAAATCATGGATAGCATTAACCTAGGCGTTAAGAATAGCTAAAAGGTTTTGTGTAATTGCAGCTGGCAAACCAGAAATTGTGGCAATCAAAAAGGAAGCGTAAAATCTTTCGAGCTTTAAAACAAAAAGAAAATGCTCACAGAATGATGCCTACATAAGACCAAAATAGAATGCTTCTGAGTCTGCGCACAAATCTTTGACGTTAGAGTAAAAAACGAGTTTTTGATGATTTATGGCGGAAAGGTGTTGCTATTGGTGTAGGAAAGCAACAGAAAGAACGGATATTTAAGTTTGTACCTTAGTTTATGGCAGGCTGCGCGCGACATATCTTGAATATCAATAATTGCGCTGTTTTTTTGTCTGTTTGAGGTAGCATCGGAAAAGTTATACAATGAGCTTTATAAAGTCAATATATACAACCGACAGAATTCAGATTATGATGCAGAGCTCTCGATTACTGCGTGCACGATAAAAAAAGGCTTTTGTTATCCCAGGCTAACAGTTTCAGTACTCGCACGGCTTCTCCTTGGAACGGGCCCGCGTCGAAGCCCTTCTCCTGTACGGAATCCTGGGTGCGCTGGGCCTAGGATTCGCCCTGTCCTTGTTGCTCTTCATGGACCAGAACATCTCGGCTGCCATGGTCAACAAGCTCAAGAAGGGCACCGCCTACCACCTGGACCTTGTGGTCGTTGGCGTGCTCAACGCCGGACTGACGCTCTTCGGGCTTCCGTGGATGCACGCGGTGCTGTCGCACTCGCCACTGCAGCCCCGCTGCCTGGCCGACCTCGAGGAGCGCGTGGACCAGGGACACGTCCACGAGGTGGTCGTTCGCTCCCGCGAGACGCGCTTCATGGGGATCCTGTCGCACGTGCTCATCGGACTGTCGCTCCTCATGCTGCCCTACCCGTTGTCCAACATTCCTACCGCAGTCCTGAACGGGCTGTTCCTCTACATGGCGGTCACGTCAGTTATAGGTTTGTGCCCATGCAGTGCTAACAAACGCGCTCGTAAACCTCGGTGCACATGCACGAACAGTTACGATAGAAGATATTAACAGGTATCGAAAACTACCTTTTTGTTTCCAGAGAATGCGCTGTAATAGGTTATGAAAGAAACGAAAGAATAGCTACGATGGAATAGGCCCGAGCGACCAGTAAAACGGCTCTTTCCTCCGCTCAATCAACACGCTGTTAGCAGCGCGAAAAAATACCTCTTCATCGTTGAGGTCAATCAAAGGAACGCAGAGGAGCTTTGAGCGAACGCTTATACTTCAAACGTTTCTCTTTTTAATGTGATAGCATCTGAAGCCGCATCGGGAAAAAAAGTGCCTGGTTGCTCACATAATTTCGTTGACCGTAAGTAAGGTCACCAGACCGCACATGACCGGTTGTGTTAGACAGACGTGTAGGAGTGCGCAAACACACCAGTCAGAGAATGACACAAAACCCCATGTAAATGCATCAGCAGCTTCTAATCCTATCGCATTGTCAACACAATGTAATTGGGAGTCTCTTAGAAATTTTTCCGAGTGTCCTTGTCCCTGTGCTTGCGCACAATAATCGTCCTGTTTTTCGTCCGTCAAACGCTTGCAGGACTAAAGGCGTAGTTCTACAATGCGCGACTAGGAGCACTTTCACATTAAGCTGGTGTCCTCACAATGTAATAGTGTCACGAATTATTCGTAGCAGTGCAGGAAAGCTTAATAATGCAATTGTTGGGGCGGCATTTTGGAGCTCGGTTTCGACGTCTACGAGCAACGGAAGAAAGCATCGGACTGGACGGGCCCTGCTTGTGCGCCTTCATCCATGTATGTTCGCGCTGATTTTTGACGCCAGAATGCAACACCTAGCCCTGGCCGGCTTTTTCTGCGACGCATTTCTTCCGTTCCACCGGGCGAAGGTGCAAGAATTGTACACTCTAACCACGAGTGAGCCTATATGGGAGTGAAAAGGGAGTGAGCTTTCCTGTAGCGCAATCCCGTTTACAAAAGAAGGAAGCGCGCTAGAGGACAACTGAATGTCTTTTTACTGCTTTATGTTTAGTGCGTACCGTATCCCCGATCCCTTTCCTGCACCCAGCTAGACTATATGTCCGCTGCAACCTATCGAGAGTGGCACACTTTGGCTCACGTGCCTCATCTGCTCAGGCCTACAAGGCAGGAAGGAGTCTTAGGTCCCAACACAATGCACCGAAATCCCTAGGCCGACAGTACTTGTTCTAAATAAAGAGTCCCAACCAGCTACCATCTTAACAGACGCTGCAAAGGATAGAGAGGACAGTGCCAGTTAGGCTTTCGTATTCGATAGTTCATCCTGTGCCGTTTTATATCGTGTTCTTCGCATTAAGAACGAAGTACTTTTAGCTCCCGTTCACCGTGTGGGAAACGTGCTGGAAATATCGTGCAGGCAACGCGGTGGGCGAATATGACGCCGAAACGGGAGAACATCAAAGCGACCTTTCCGAAAGTTTCTTTCCGAGCTGGGGGGGGGGGGGGGGGGTGCAGCTTGACTCTCGTGGAAGGAAGCGGCGCACCACTAGAAGAGCGCCGTGTGGGCCTTAGAAGTTTCTACACTCAGGGCGAAAGTCGGGTTAGTGGAGGCAGCGCGCAACCTTGAGTTAAAGGTTCCGTCCCCACATCGCAAGCCACGAAGCCGGCAGGTTGTGTATGTGTGAGCAACAGCTTGTTGCTACCCAGTAAACAGACGCGAGTCCTGTATAAAGAGACGGGAATACGGCGTTAAAGAGGTGGTTCGGTGGGCGCGCTCTGACGCCTAAATGGTCCTGCAGGTGGCAGAGACGGGACCCTGAGACGGGCCTCATTTGCGCTCGAGACACAGCAAACTTACAGGCCTGTGTCGTTTACTCGCGAGGACAGGATCGTGGCATCGTGCATCTCTGGCTCCTTGTGGGCTCGAATGAGGGTGGCGGCAGAAGTGGTTTGGTGTGTTTGTGCGGCATGGCATGACCTGGACGAGACCGATTTCAAGAATGCGGCTAACGCAATCTATAATTGATCTTTGACAGTACTACGCGGGTATTGCGAAAAATGTCATGCTTATTTCTACTCTCAACGCCGAGAGGCGCTACCATGTTTTTAAGGTTGCTGAATGATTCCAAAATTATAAATGGCAATTTTCGAGCCTTTACGTCGCGTGCAATACTTATAGTATGTCGTCCCTTCTGATTTTGAGGCGCTCTTCTGTAAGTAATCTTCTCCTGTAAATTAAATACCATCCCTGCACATATAACTTTCCGATATCGCAGGCAACCAGATGTTCGAGAGAGTAACACTCCTGTTCATGGAGCAAGCGGCCTACCCTCCGAACCACTACATCCGACGTTGTCCGCAGCGCAAGATACACCTCTTCACCTCTTGCCAGTTGGCACAGCTGGCATTACTCTGCTTCTTTGGGGTTCGCTCCCTGGCCGTATGTGCAGATGGTCTCTCCCGTCATCATCCTTTTGCTCCTGCCTCTGAGGTGAGTTTAGGGCAGCTGTACATCGTTAAATACCTGCAACCATTAGGTACACAAGCGGCCAAAAAGTGAAGCCAATG
Source organism: Amblyomma americanum (assembly GCF_052857255.1). NCBI lineage: Eukaryota > Metazoa > Arthropoda > Arachnida > Ixodida > Ixodidae > Amblyomma > Amblyomma americanum. The sequence goes on from NC_135507.1 coordinate 97,704,030, forward strand.
TGATATACATTGATCTCCAAAATTCGCACAACTGTTTATACAAGCAATTTCACCAGCCGCAAAGCTGCGTAGTGGGCGTACTGTAGCAATCCTGGAGAAGTGATGGCTTCAGGCTGTTAAAATTTACCGCTTTTGAAAGATAAGCATTTAAAGAGCAGAACTCACTTCAGGTTATTCGCAGCAATGCTAACAATCAATCCGGTCATGTTTTAACTGGCCTGAAAGTAAGCGAGAAGTAATTAACACAATTTATCTTAACGACAGTTTACCTCCCCTTTTTTGCCCTCGCACGTTGTTGGCTTGAGTCTAGGACATTTTCTCTGAGATCACTCATCTCTCGCTCTTAGGGTGGGCTTCATGTGGCCGCAGTTTCACACATACACTTCCCACTCCTTTCTTCCTCTCTCGATCTACCTCATCGCCCCCCCCCCCCCTCCCCTCTCGGTCTTCTGCAATACTCATACTGCAGAGACGGCGCCACCGTCTTCCATATCTTATGGTATTGGTTGGCCATGTCCATTTTACCATAGTATATGTTTATTCATTTTACTCACTGTCACCTTCCGGGTGAAACAGCTGACCGATGCAAGCACCAGAAGGCAGCAAACATAGCGCGGCGGCAATGGCAGCTACGTATCAAAACGCAGACTAGGGGCATTTTTTGTTGCTGATGAACACCCATCGGTTGTCATAACTATTGGCATTCATCTCCCAATGGGCGTGCACTATTGCCTGAAGCCTACTCAAAATTGTTAGCAACAGTTCACGAATTTTTGCAACGCCTTTTTTGGTCACCTTGCAGGTTCGTAAAAATAAGGAGGCATAAGACGCACTGAGTAGAGGTTACTTAGTTTTTGAAGATCAACACCCTTAATAGTACGGAGGGTGTTTCTCGTAACCTGAAGCAAGGAGAGAAGCAGATGAAGCAAAGTACTTTTGTACTAAAGGCATAATTTCATGACTTCGCTTTTCCTTAATGTGGTTGTCATTAGAATGGGCCTGCCTGACTTCAGTCTGCCCGAGTGTGTCTCTGAGCATGACTGCCAAGTTTGAACATGGCGTCCTCCACCCTCCGCGGTACATAATTGCCATGCCGTTCAGATTAGAAGCTTAAGGTTCTTGGATGCAATCTCACTGTGGCGGCACAATATAAATTCAGGTGACAGCAAAATTTTAATGTGCGTTGAGATGTCAGTAAAGGCTAAAAAACCGCAAGTGGTCAAAAAAATCTCTGTAGCCATCGGAAATATAATGTGCTGTCTTTTTTTTATTCGGCAAGTGTGCCATAAGTCATAGTGAGAAAGGAAAAGGGAATGTAGGAGAAAGGAGAAGTGAAGACCAATTTTTATCATATAGTACCGGTTGGCTGTGTAGTGACTGTTCATGCAAAAACGCAGACTGATGGGCAAGTTGGTGAAACCTTCATGCACTTGTGCATGCACTCCCAGACACCCTTAGAGCGTTTGGGTGTAGCGGTCTCAGTCTCGCAGGAGATTCCCTCGACTAAGTGTGGCAAGTTCAGCCAGAAACCAGCTACCAAATGACAGAGAGCGATCTTTTGGTGCCCAGCTTTCGCCGGTCGCAAGCCAGAGAATGGGTCGGAGCCAAATGTTCACAAAACAAAACAATGTTTATAGAACAGCAAAGAGACGTACGACACATAGAGGATTTCACAATCACTCGTACGAGCACATACAAAGTGATCTATACAATACACAAGTGACACAAGACAGAGGTTACTATACAAGAGAGGCCTTGCACCAAAGTGAACTAACACACGAGAGAGGTAAACAAAATAAAACGCAATTTGTTCACCCGGCACTGAGACAGTCAGGTCACGATGGACCTGACGGTCCATCGTGATCTTCCAACCAAATTACGCGTTTGCTTACGTCACGATAATCAGTTTTCTTTGTATAACTCATTCAATTTTTTGTGTACTTCTGTTGTTAATCTATATGTGTCCCGCCCCTTATGTAATACTTCACACGAGGGTCTTTAAGGAAATAAAGTGAAGTGAAGTGAAGTGAAGCCGTCTTGCAGTCTGGCGCACGCTGCCTCGCTGGTCCGTGGCTGGGCGAGGCGTGTCGAACCCGGGATTCGTGGTGGCGCGCTTCTGGAGAGCTTAAACGGTGCAACGGGCTGAAAGACCGCTCTCAGCGTTCTTCATATATAGGCGCGCGCCACACACAGTACACCGCAGCCGACCCAGTAAGGTCAGCAGTAACCTCATCGATGGAACTGAGAAACCGATGAGCCGGGAGGATGTGTAGGGATCTAATCCTGATGTGGGAACAAGTACGGGCTGCCTGTCGTGCAAATGACTCTTCATCTACATTTAGAACTAGGCGACTGCTTTCTATGTAATCGTCCACTTGAGAAGGACGGTGCGTGGCGTGAAATATCTGCCAAATATTATGTGCAGCCTTATATAAATTCCCTGCCTTTCTGTTTTTCCATTTCTCTCTGTTGAGATGGCAGGGCCCCCATACAACCAACCAGCAGCAACCAGTGTACAGTAGGTTTATATACTCTCTAAGCATTGTAGGTTGGCCGCGTTGGCTCTTATTTTTTAACCGATAGAACAAACTTCCGGCCCGACATCTAGGCGGTGCTTAATCATCACCGTCCAAATATTTCCACTCTATGCGCTGTGGTAGCACATAATCTCATATGGCGGTTCGTAGACGCTTTATGAAAAAGATTGCACTAGCAAAGTAAGAACTCGCTATACAGAAAATTTTCGCAAAATAATTGCAACAAAAACAACAAAAAGAAACAATATTTTAGCTTAACTGTCTCGTTTCTGTCACCTAGGTGCCTTTATTTAATGGAATGTGTTTTGTGTACCAGTTTTCCTGAATTCCCCATCTTCGTATTTTGCGTTACCGGTGCTCAGTATAAAATTTTGCACCTTTGATCTGCTTGTACTTACAGGCATATTTGCATTCTGCTCATCAGAATGTGCATTTTCTTCAATGCAATAATCTTCACTTGTTTTTTCCTAACAGGCATACAGTCATCACCTTGTTCGTGGACCCAAAGTACCTGGCTGCCTTGGACGGCAAACATCAGTAGTACATAATCTGGCGTTTCTGCAGTTAGTCGATCTGTTCCGATGGCGTCAAGCTTGCTTCAGTGGGACGCGGCGTCTCGATCGATCACCAAAAGCTCAGCACGTTCAATGACTGACCCTAATGAGTTCTAAATCGTTTACTGGGTCTGCGCCACCTGGACCTTCCGAAAAGCGCTTGACCCTTCTGAGCTCACTGCAGCTTTGATGCTACACTGCAAAACATGTTATCCTTATATAAGGGGCCTGTTTAAAGAAGGCTTTCTTTCACTCAAAGTATTCCGCTGCAGACCACTTCGTTGAAGGCTTTCGGAGGTAACATCGACATTATGCTGAAATTCGGATCGAATGATATTCTATGCCTCTGCAACTCAGAAACATGACAAAGCCTTAATGTGCTTAGCGACATCACGTAAAATTCTATCCGTGATGAAATATTTCGAACTTCGTTCATGAGCAGTTCATCATGTGTAGGAAATTCTAGTAAAAAAAGTTATTTTGCTTGACTTGCCGTACTTTTTCGTTGTGCGTTTCACAAACGGGCACAGGAATAGCGGAATTTTCTCCTTTCGGGCATGTTACCCTCTTTCATACAAGCTTGGCGGCTCTTTCCTCTTTTCCTATTACTGATTATTCGACAAGCCGCTGCCTGCAGTAACACATCTATTAAACTCCGAATTACCCGAGAGGTAGTACATGTACTGCCGCACGTATTACCTTTCCCTTCATCTCCCCCGACAGTTACCTGCCGTTCAAAGCTGGAGTGGCAGTGTTCACAGTGTAGCGACTACCATATCGTTCCACACAAAGATTGGCAAAGCCACGCCATTCCCATTTTCTCTTCTATCCTCGACCGCAAACATGTCTTTAGGGGGGAGCGGTTGACTCACTCCAAGGCCCTCGACCAGCATTGACTGCTGGAACGGGCCGAGGCCGCATGTAAGGTCCCAGGCTAGGGGCTCCACGCACGACAGCATCAACTTCATTTCCAAAAATAAAGATTATTCTTCCTTCCCCTTACTCAATCATTTCACAGCAGTTGGATTTCTTTAACATGATTTTATTCGCGTTTTAAGCAGGAATTCGTAAATTTAATAGCCGAACTATGTTAATAATTCATATCTCTTTCCCGCCGTACTAATACGGTGATTTGTTTTAGGGTTTCACTTTCAGCACACGTCCTCCTCGCTACTGACAGCACGGTAGGCAGACGCATACCAGCCCAAACCTTACGTTCACTAACAACGTGCTAGCCGCCGCGGTGGCTAAGTGGTTATGGCACTCGGCTGCTGGCCCGAAAGACGCGGGTTCGATCCCGGCAGCGGCGGTCGAATTTCGATGGAGGCGAAATTCTAGAGGCCCGTGTACTGTGCGATGTCAGTGCACGTCAAAGAACCCCAAGTGATCGAAATTTCCGGAGCCCTTCACTACGGCGTCCCTCATAGCCTGAGTCGCTTTGGCACGTTAAACCCCCATAAACCAAACTAACAACGTGCGGCAAGCTATCTGGACTTACAAGGGAGTCAACCTAAGCATTGAACATTCCATCCTAACAAATAGGCAACCTGTTCCAGTTTACGCCCTCACTTCGACCTTGTCCAATTTTAGACAGGGACAACTACTGCAGAGGCAAGTTCTGCAAGATCAGAGAACTAAACCCGAGAAATGAAATTCCGGACTACAAAGTCTGGGCTTCTAAGCTCCAACGAGACGTAGTTCATATCAAAAAATTGGTGCCGGAAGAACTTGTCGGCGGCCCAGTAGTCATCAGGCTAATCCACCTCTGGGAGGCCTATCGATATTTGGAGAAACGGTGCCTCAGCCAAAAAGCGCAATCGCAAATTAAAGCGGAAAATGGCGGAAACGGTACAACTCGTCTCCGAGCACGCGGCCGTTCTTTCGTTGCAGCACTGCAACAAGATACGCAACCGAGTACTAGACGGCACTCTTAACATGAACTCCGGGTCATTCCTGCGCGAAATGTTAAACCCGTGCTCTTCTCGCTCACGAAATAATAAATAAATAACCAAATTCATGCACGAGGTAGAGAAGGGCAAGACCTTGAAGATCTGAAAGCCACATGCTTCTCCATCCTAAAGCAGGAACCATAACCGACCTACAAAGGAACCCCCATGTATGGCTTGGACGCTCCCATCATAGAGGCTGAGGTATGGGCTACACTGGGGTAGCTTTGCACCATATTCTCCCCAGGTATAGATTGAATTACCAACCAAAGCCTCCGAAATTAAGACTCCGAATTAGTCGCCGCTCTCACTAATTACATGGATCATCATCGGGAGCAGGACACGCTGTCCCCTGAATGGAAATCAGCTGAAGTTTCTTGTATCTCCAAGACTAACAAGACTTTAGGCCTTAAGAATACGAGACCCATCTCTCTCGCTTCATGCACCGTCAAAGTTCTGGAGCATGTGATCCTAAATTGCCTTAACCGTTACATGGAGAAAGAAAAACTCTTCCCCCTCCCCCCCTTCTATGTTCCAGCTAAAAAAGGGTGTCCTCAATCCCGTTTTCCCCCGCATCACCAGAGCTGTCTTTCCATTAGACCTAACGAAGGGTTTTATTAATGTTGCTCACTCTTCCATTCTATAATCACTGAACGACCTAAACGTGGGCTTTCGCACGCGCGAGCACGTTCCTGCCTTCCTCGGCAACAAATGTGTCTGCTTACAATTAGGCACAGTCAAAACCGACCCTTTCACGCTAGCAGAGGTGGGCAAAAGCCTTCATTTTCACTTTTCCTCTCATTCCCACATTTGAATCCATGGCCTTCCCTCACCCTCACTTTAAGAAGTTATCCGGCACTCCCTCACCCTCACTTCGAAAAATTTGCTCGCACGCCCTCGCTGTCACATCGTCGTCCCTCCCTCACCCTCACTAACATTCGTGTGAAAACTCGAGTTATTTTTTGTAGGCAACCTCTTGCGATATTACTGAGTAATAAACATGCAAGACAAGCCCTCAAGGCACTATTGGACGAGAAGCTAGATGCTTATATTGCTGTGTGCGTGCGTGTATGTGTGTTCTTTGAGCTAATGCGTGAGACAAAACCGAGACTGTTACGAGTTCAGCCCCAAAAATATCACTCTGCATTTACTTCTGGAACACACTGCATGCGCACAAGTGGCTTGCACTTATAACATCTCATTGTTATCTATATCCACTGCTAAAATGAGTCAGCGCGTTTTTGTGTGTGTGCAAAAACTAATGTACGCCAAGAGTATTTAAAAAGCATCGCAGTAGCGCTTACCGCGACAATTAGAATAAGTGTTAAGCATAGAGCAGACTCGGAGCAAGGACATTTTGTAGTTCGCTTAATTACCTAATACTCGATGACATTGTCACAGCACTGGGTCTTCTGAACTTCACTGCTTCTAATCTCCCGCCATTTAGCGCGGTTTGCTGCATGCGCGCCTGATGACGCTTCCAGGCGCAGGGATGAATCGAAAGATCACAAAGACCACGCTTTCAAACTACAGCGTGAGAGTCTGGCAGTTAAACACGCGTGAACGCGGGTACGTGACGAAGACGGCGACATTACAAGCACAGCTCGAGATCTCGGCAGTTCGTTCAGGCAGAAAGTTAAGATTTCTCCCAACTGATTGTTCATCTGAGGGAAGTGTATGAACCGATCGAATTCGAACAGGAGTGGCACTTCCTCTTGACTTGGTCAGCCTTGCCTTGCTATGTGTTTCAGAGCGTGAAGCTCTACTTCTTGCGTTTCGGGTCTCAGCGTTATGCGTTATAACGCAAACCGTAACCCAGCGGTTGCAATGGTAACGGAGGTGGTTACATAACGGAATCATATAACAGGCGGCAGCGTGAAGCCCGAGACCACAACTCAATAGGGGTGTGCGAATAACACTAACGTACGATTGCTACCCAATCGAATATGCTGTTGCGTTGCTACCGAATCGAATCCGGAAAGTTTGGCTGAAAACCAAATCGCATACGAATTGAATAATGAGGGAACATAATCGAAGACGAATATTTTGACCAATATTCGCTACCCGTGCGAATATCCAATGAGCAATCGTGAGGAACAGCTACGCGCTGCCTTCGCAGTTATAGCTGTATCTTTTAAAAGAGGCAACACTGATCTCAATCCGGGGGTTCGCGACACAAAATGTATTAACTTTATCACTAACATGTTATGCGCACAGAAAAAGTACCTTTTGCTCTTGGTAACAAAAGATAATAAACTAGCGCCGCATTTGAGTGCACGAGATGGATGAGGGCTTACGTGTGAGGCTTGGCCTCCGAGGTCAGGCATAAAGGCTGGGTTTGCTGAACCTGCCTGGACACTGCTGCGTCGTCTAGTCTCTGAGGCCATGTATGAGGATTACGAACACCGCCCCACGAGAACTGACCGCACCGTGGAGCTGAACCTTCCATCGCGTGCATACCGATCGCGGCGGCAACGTAATGCGGCGTGTATTGTCCCTGTTTTTCGAAAATCCATGGAAGAAAAATACGGCTGGCCTTGTTCGAACTTCGCTCCAATTATTTCAAAGTATTCGAAAACTTGAGCACATATTCGATTAGTTTCAAATAATTTCGAACATACACTGTTTAATTTCGAACATACACTGCAATTAATCGCGGCATTACTCCTCTCTCAAAGAAGCATCGACCCGATGCATTAAAACAAATAATGCGACTAGTCAGAGAAAAAAAAAATTCGGATCTTGAGAAAATAGAGCATGGAAATGCAGTGGCATTTAGCGCGCATAATACGGATTCAGACGGACTACATGGACAACTTCTGGTCGTACGCGGCGTCGCTGGGATGCAGTCATTGCGTCAGGGATAACTTCATAATCCAGTTCACCTAGCCGACGAAGAACCTTGTACGGGCCGAAATAGCTGCGCAAAAGCTTTTCACTCAATCCACGGCGGCGAATGGGCGTCCACACCCAGACATGGTCTCCTGGCTTGTATTCCGCGTTGCGTCTTCGTAGGTTGTAGCGTCTGGCGTCGGACCGTCGGAACGGGTCGCTAAAATGCAGCGTTTGGCCTGAATAATGGTAATCACTGACTGCCCGACTCTGGAGTGAATAATTCCTGTGGTTGCCATTTTAATGCCCTAGCGCTTCCACTCCGGTGAAAAGCAGTTTTCTGTACGATTGGTCACGTGACGTTGTGACGTCATCTCAAGCTGCCGACTGAATTGTGAGCAAGGTGCCCACCGTGGCAGTTCAATTAATGATTAGTCGCGAGAGACATTCCTCAGGAACAACGTATAGGTCTTAGGAAAACAAAAATACATGAATCGCCGACCAAAGGCTTGTGTCAATAAACGACGTTACGGCTTCCTTACGGAAGCCTTGTTCACTGAAAGTTTTACTAAAAAACCCACACGAGATTTCGTCCAACCTTAGACTTCAACGTGTAGGTCTCACAAGCCCCACCAATGGCAGCACCTGCCATAGCAGGGCAGTGGCGCGCAGCACCTCTGCTCAGCAGCGGAATCAGGTCTCCCAGAGATGCGTGAATGTAGACAATGACCAATTGTACCGCAGTGCATGTGTAAAATGATGCAATATCACGCAAACTTGCATCATATGAAATATCAACAAAAGGAAGCCAGTTCAGGTCACGCAAAACCATAGAAAGTCAAGATAATTAAGCCATAAGAAACCAGATCTGATAGTGCTAGCGCGCGATAATTTGTGGTTAACCCCAAGCTAAACCGCCCGTGATTTTATTGCTTGGCCGTCTACGCATTGCCCAAACGCTGATTGTCAATTCCCTACCATGCCTGCAAGAAATTTCGTTCATAAAGTAAGGAGCGCGATTACATGGTCACACATCTCCCCAGGGACAGAAATAAACCAAGAGATGCTCCAGTTATTTGGACAGAAGTACCACTTATTTCTTTTTTTGGCACGTCGTACAACGAAAGATGGAGCGAGCGATGATTCAGACCAAGGTTGTTAAGCTGTTGCTTTATTTCCATGGTAAGACTATAGTGGTTGGCTTTGCCTACCACACAGCGGCAGCGCTTTCCTATATTGCGGTTCCAGCGAAAAATAGAAAGAAGCTACGACTGTAATGAGCTACTCGCAGTGTGAAATAAATTCTATACCGTAGGCGACGGACAGAGCTGACGCTCATTTTTTCGGCTTGTCCAGAGGCGCACCCGGCCAGCCTTCACCTTTATCGAGTGCCGATCAAGCTGATTAACGGAGGCAGCAGCGCAGACTGGCGTCAGCAAGCCCAGCGTGGAACCACGTGGTCCGCTTCACCTGCCTTGAAAAGGACGACGCCAGCGGCTCAGCTCTCACTTGGCAGCGGAGGCGACAGACAGAGCGGACGCTCATTTTTTCGACTTGTTCACAGGTTGGAAGTCTTGAGATTTGGCTGTTTCCTGCCGGTAGTCTTTTCTGTTGCCTTTGCTGCCATCTGTTGTCAAACATTTTTTGAGCCTTGCAAGCGCAGTGAAATTTGCCATGGGAACTGAACTGGCTGACTTCAAACGCGAGATGCGCAAAGAAATCCGTGCGCTAAAAGCCAGTCTAGAACACATGAACCAAGATGTTGAGGACTTCCGAAAGGAGTGTGCTAACTTGAAGAAAGAAAACGCTGCTCTCAGAGCAATTAATGCTGAAATGACAGATGAGCTTCAACAACTGAAAAACAATGCAAATGAAAACTCTTTGCGAATCACTGCATAGGAGCAGTACTCTAGGGGGAATGACATTGAGGGATTCCCCAAAAAGAATATGAAAACCTATTTGATATCCTCGCCAAGGTTGGCGATGTAGTCAGAGAGCCAATAACAGATCAAGATGTTCAAGTGTGCCATCGGGTTCCTACACGTAATACCACCACCGACAGAAATAAATCCAATGAAAGTGACAGTGAAAGGCAGCAGGAGAAAACTGGACTTGGCTCAAACATTGTGGTGGTATTCAATAATCGTGCGAAGCGTGATGCCATTCTTGGAAAAGCAAAAAAGAGGAAGTTTGAATCAAATGAACTAGGCTTCTCTGAGAAAGAACCGGTCTTTCTAAACGAGCATCTGTGCCCGAAGCTGAAAAAATTGCTAGGCATGACGATCGGAAGGAAACGTGACATGAAATGGCATTTTGCGTGGGTCAAGAACGGCTGAGTGTACGCACGTGAATCGTAAACCTCTCGTGTGATAAGAATTGACTGTGAAGCTGATCTGCACAAGATTCACAATGTTGTCTCCACCCCTTAAGCACACAGAAACCTATCTCTTCTATCTTTTCTTGTTGTTTTTATGGCTGCACCTAAAGATATCGCTTGCCCTCTCGACAGTAGCCATCTCACCGTCCTGCACTGTAATGCCCAAAGCGCGCGAAACAATGCAGATGAACTCACTCTGTTCCTTAGTGAATTCCGTTTCAGTTTTCATTTTATTATGATCACTGAAACATGGTACACATGTGAGGATGATGTGTTGAGTCTGCCTGGATACAGAAGTTTTTATTTAAATAGAAAAAACCGACGTGGCGGTGGTGGGCTGCAGTTAGTATCGGAAAAATTTTCAGGTTCTTTGCAACCAGCATTTTCAGAAGTTAATGACGACTATGAAGTTCTAACCCTACAGTGTAAAAGCAAACTCTTTGTAGTCCTTTACCACCCCCCTCAAGGAAATATAAACAATTTTTTCGGCTATTTAGAAAAGTTGCTCAATCTTGCAACTGTTAATAAGATGCATTTGGTTCTTGGTGGTGACTGCAAATTAATTTATTAGAAAACACAGTGCCGGCACGTGAATTTAAGATACTTCTTGATTCATATTTTTGTCACAATGTTATATATGTACCTACACGAATCAGTTATCACTCCGAAAGCCTTTTAGACTTGTGAAAAATAACATTCATGACTGTGCAATGTCGGGGAGAATTGTGACAAGCTTAAGCGATCATTTTCCTATCTACATGTTCTGCAAAGCAGGCGACTTTCTTAAAAGGCGTAAACTCTGTTCGCAGACACATACTCTGCGAGAAATAAATCCGGAGACTTTAGAAATATTTGGAAACGAAATTTCACTCATATGTTGGGACCCAGTGTTTGAATGCACATGTGCTGAAAGAGCCTGTGAAACATTTATGCACTTTTCAAAACATGTTACTATTCCTGTCTTAAACTTAATGTGGTAAAGAAGTGTAAAAAACTGCGTAAGCCGTGGATGACAGATGAATGTCTTGTAATGATAAAAAGGAAGGAAAAATTGTACGAGAAGTTCACAAAAACAAAGAACCTGGATGACCTTGCAGCTTACACAAAATACAGGAATTATGTAACAAACTTTTTACATAAAATTAAAAACACTTACTTTGTAAATATCTTTTCCTGTACAAAAAGTGATGTCTTAAGGCGCGAACTCGGCAAACTCTTGAACTCTGGCACTCGCCACAATGGTGAATTTCGTTTAACACTAAATGATTAAATACTTGAGGGCGAAGAACTTGCAGAAAATTTTAATGAACACTTTGCAACTCTCTCCTCATGTTCGCACGCGGTTGACAGGAATGCCGCTAAAACATTCTTAAGCTCAAAAAATTCTAAAACTGCATTCTTTGAGCCATGCACTAATGAAGAAATATATTCTGTTTTCATGTCTCTAAAGAACAGCAAGGCCAGAGACATTGATGACTTAGAAATCAAACCTGTAAAATATGTCCTCGACCTTCTAGTACCCCAAATTTGTTTTATCTTTAATGCTTGCTTACAAGCAGGTACTTTCTCAGAAAGCATGCAGTGTTCCAGAGTTAGTGTTATACATAAATCTGGTGACAAAAACAATTTATCAAACTATCGGCCAATCTCTCTGCTACCTATTTTTTCCAAAGGATTAGAAAAGGTTATATGCAAGAGAATAATGTCTTTCTGTGACAAGCATATGATTCTCTCGGAGCAGCAATTTGGATTTCGTAAAAAGGTCGATGTACAGAGTTGGCCCTCTTAACGCAGAAAGAATTATTGCTTAAAGGTTTTGAGGAAAATATACTTACTTTGGGTGTTTTTATCGATTTCTCAAAAGCGTTTGATAGAATCGACCATACAATCCTGTCTACCAAATTAGACCATTATGGTTTCCGCGGTATTCCTGGTACACTTCTTAAATCATATCTTAATCATCGCAAGCAGTGTGTTGTAATTAATGAATGGCGTTCTAGTGTACTAAATATTACTGCAGGGGTACCACAGGACAGCGTATTGGGATCGATACTATTTACATCTATATAAATGATATAATAAATATTAGCAGACATGCGTATTTCATTATATATGCAGACGACACTAGCCTTTTCTTCCAGTCGAATGACTTAAACCATTTAAAGGTTACCGCAAATACAACACTAATGAAATTGCTTCAGTGGACTAAAGCAAACGGTTTAGAAATCAATACTAGCAAAACAAAAGCTCTGTTATTTGCGCCTGTGCAAAAAAAATATTACTAGGGATCTCAACATGCAGCTTGGCTTAGAGGAAATAAAGCTAGCAAGTGAAGTTAAAAGCTTAGGGGTAATCTTTAATCAAAACTAAAGTGGAATACGCACGTGGACCATGTGGCAGGAGAGCTAGCGAAAGCTACGGGTTTGCTTTCTCGGTTCCGGCACATGCTTCCAGTGAAAAATAAACTTATGCTTTTTAATTCCTTGTTTCTCCTCCATATCAATTATTGTAGCCTTATCTGGGCTGACACAAGCCAACGAAACATAAACAAATTGCGTCTGCTGCAGAAGAAAGCCATTCGTCACGTAGCAAATGCTTCCTATGATGCCCATACACAAGTACTATTTTCCTGCTTTAATGTGCTTCCTTTACAGCATGTCCACCAGTTTAACCTCATTATGAAATATAAAGAAGCCATAAAAGATGACAGCGTTACTTTTATAAAGCTTTGTAATCTCAGGAAAAATCCAGAAGCACCCTATCCCATTATAAAAAGAGAATTCTGGTCAATTCCCTTTTCACGCACAAATTATGGCCTACACATACTACAATACCACATACCGAAGTACCATAATCTATTGGAAGCAAATAATATTGACATATGTAACATCTCAAACAAAAAATGGAAAGAATATGTCATATCACAAAGCATGTAACTCTGCTATCTTTTTATGATTCCGGAGTTGCAAAGACTGTATTTGACACAAATGTGCATTTGAATGTTCTATCTTTTTTATGTTTTCTGTCTTATTGTTGTTGTTAATCTGACCTGTAAATGACTTATGCGATGTTGTGTTTGAGCGCGTGTATGATTATGGCGTTATTTAGGTTTTGTACATAAGTGCCTGTTGCCTGCTACCCATGCCAAGACAGGGGCAGGAACCCCGTCAAGCTACTAGGATAGTAGCTTTTTGTTCCTGTCCTAGTGTTTTTTCCTGGCTTATATGGAAAAAATGCTGAATATAGGATTTGATTTGATTTGAGTAGCATTTCTTAGAAACACTTTTTGCGCTGCGGCGTTTTAAAACGGGCACTCATAATGGCCTGCACAGAAAAAAAAAAGTTAGCCCGGAGCACGGTGCGGGGCGCCACTCTCGCCCTCAGACAGTGTATCTTGCCCTCCCTCACACTCACCTCCTCATAACTTTCCTCTCTCGCCCTCACCTCAACATGTCTTCTCTCCCTCGCCCTCTCGAATTTTCATGTGCCCATTCTCCCTCACCGTCACCTCACCGAGTGAAATCCTCATCAGGTGAGGCTGAGGACGCCCTCGTGAGGGCTCGCTCTCGTGAGGATGCCCAACTCTGCACGCTAGGAAGCAAGGGAACGGCCCAGGGAGCTGTTTTGTCCCCCGTTTCTTTTCAACATTACGTGTATCCCCTTAGCGCGGGATCTTGCCAAAATTCCTTCGATTAACCACTGCCTCTATGCGGATGACATCCATGTCATCCATGGACGACACCCACAACCATGGCAACCATGGCAACCATGGGGAAATCAAATCCAAACTACAGCTGTCCACTGACACTGTTCCTAGGCATTCCAACAGCATTGGTCTAAGCTAAAAAGGAACTCCAGGTCATGGACGTAGGAGAACGGGACCCCAATAACGAGTCACACTAGACGAGACCCCATCCGCAGGGTCAATAAAATGAAAATTCTATGTCTCAATATTTCTAACTACGGCTTCAATGGTGAGCCATAAAATTAATCTGTGCTGCGATTCTCTATACCGCTTGACTAACTAAGCGTATCAGCCGCCACTGTGGCTCGTCTACTTACTCGAAAGACATGGGTTTGATAGCGGCCGCTGTGGTCGCATTTCGATCGAGGCGAAATGCTGGAGGCCCGTGTGCTGTGCGATTTTAGTGCACTTTAAAGAACCCGAGGCGATCGAAATTAGCCGGAGCCCTCCACTACCGCGTCCCTTATAGCCTGAGTCGCTGTGGGACGTTAAACTCTATAAATCAAAACAAAACAATTAGGCCTATCTCCAGTCGCCATCTAGACATGAGAGAGAGAGTTTATTGACGGGAGAAGCAGAGACGTTAGCTGGAAAAATGAATATCTGGCCTCCAGACACACATCGCCTCAGTCAGGCCTTTTGCCTATGTAGGATCACGTACTTCATCCCTTACCTCTATGTCACCCCCACGGAAACCGAGCAACTCAATAGACTCATCCGCACAGCTTACAATACTGCCCTCCTTCTCCTTAAATCAACACCCACGGAACAACTCCTTGAACTAAGGAAGGCACAACACCCTGCGAGAGCTGGTGGAAGCGCACCTATCAGGTCAATAGCATTGGCTCGCCCATACCGAAGCAGGCCAAATACTCCTGCACCGCAGCGGTGGCCAAGTGGTTGAGCATCCGCCTCGTATGCGGGAGGTGCGGTGTTCGATCCCCAGTGCTGCCGGGTGCCCACCGGTGATACAATGGGTACAAGCTTTCCCCTGGTCTGGTGCTCGGATTATTTAGGGTGAAATGCTTGCGAAATGGGTCTTTGACCCCACCTTGAGAAAAGGCGAAATACCTTGTGACATGGCGCTCTTTGGCCACTGCTGCCCTTGCGCCATAAAAAATCCATAATCATCATCATCATCATCATCATCAAATACTCGTGCGCCGACTTAATGACCATATAGTTTTAAATAACGCGTTAACAGCAGTGTCCCAGTGGTGTAAGGACTGGCAGATGGACATCAATTTAAAAAAATCTGTTCTTTTATCTATAACTAGGAAAAAACACACATCAGCTTTTCAGTACACGCTTAATAATATTTATCTTGCATCGGTCCTTGAGCATAAGTACCTTGGTGTAACACTAACCTCTGATTTCAGATGGGATTCGCACGTTAACATCATCAAATCTAATGCACTAAACAAGTCTTGTTTATTAATAGACGCCTTAAACTATCACCCTCTGAAACAAAATTACTAGCATATAAAACTACTGTCAGACTAATCCTAGAGTATGCTAACAACGTTTGGTTTCCCTTTACTAACAAGCTCATTAAAAAACTTGAAGGGGTGGAGAGAAATGCACTAAGATGTGTGCACAATAAACACTCCCTTACAGACTCACCAACGCAATTATTAGAACGTACAGAACTCCTAACCCTGGAGAAGAGAGTAAATTTGCAAGACTTAAAATCATGCATCAGCTAATACAAAACCAACTAAAAGTGACCGCTAAAAAATTCATAATGATGACAAGAACTAGATCGACCCGCCACAACCTCACTCACAAATTAAACGAGTTTCCATTCCGTTCTGACATATTCAAATACTCATTTTTTTCCACGAGCAACACGAGAATGGAACAATCTAAACATAGATAGTACCAACAGCCCATCATTAGATGTGTTTAGTGCCCTGGTTAGAGATCACCTGCTTGCTTCCCAGTAGTTATTCTCATTTTCCACACTTTCCTATTCTTCCCTGTTTATTTTTACCGTTTCTTTTTATGACTTTGGAAATTCCATCATCATGTTTCAAGATGTATCTCTTGACCTATTCATAATCAACATTCCAAGTTTTGTAGTTAAATGCCATAAAGTGTCTTCATTTCCTGCCTCGTTTATCCAATTAATTTCTCGATGCTTCTGGTAGACATCTGCAAGGTGTACAAAAGGAATGAAAAAAAAAAACTGTGAACATCTCTTAACGGAGCGGAATAGTAGAGGCTACAGTTGCGGGTTAAAGCTTCCGGACGTTCATGGTTACCTCGCAAGAGAGGGACAACGTCGCCCTCCTTCTGAAAAGCATCACTTCGCACGAGTGAATTGCACTGCACAGCAAGCTAGCTGAGTGACACAGTCCGGAACATTGTTGCGTCTTAGAATGACTGCACGAGAAAGACACACGATACAAAAAGGTGGAGAAACGTGTTGTTTGGAAAGGAAGAAAAAAGACAAAGTTTTAACGTCGTTAAACAATGTACGACGGCTTTGAATTGGCTCAACTACTGCCTAAACATTGCCTTAACCACCAAATCTACCACACAATTATTTTACACACTCGTACCACGTGATCTTCCCTCCGCCACACCCTATCAGCTTAAGCTAACGACAACGCAGTGAGCCATGCAAGGAAAAATAATAGGTGTAACGTTAAGAGACCGGAAACGGGCAGAGTGGGTGAGGGAGCAAAGGCAGCTTAAAGTCGTCCTAGCCGAAATCAACAGGAAGAAATGGGCTTGGGCAGGGCTTGTGATGCGAAGGGTAACAGTGTGGATTCCAAGAGAGAGTGATTGTAGCAGGGGCCAGACGAAGGTTAGGTGGGCGGATGAGATTAAGAAGTTTGCAGACTCTGTCCCTGTGTCCCTGATCGGGGACACTGCTTTGAGCGCGAGCACTCATCTAGCAAACGCGTTTTAACTTCGAATTCCGATTTCCCGCCTCCCGAGGTCTTACTTTCTCCATCCTCCATGAAATGGCGCTACTGGTCCAGCGAGCGCAAAAAAGACGCGTTTCAAAATGGCATCCCTCAGCAAAGGCATGCGCTGTCGTCCTCGACGTGAGTACTTTACTTTTTACAACATTTTACTCACTGCCTCCCTAATTTGAGAATGTCCCAGCAGTTTTGAAAGGTGCTCGCACATTTTGAGTCAAGTTTAGTGTGCCTGCTTCGCTGCTGATTCTCGTTAGGTGCTATGCTGTTTACCTTTGATGTCCCCAAACGGGGACTGTGGCTTAACGGTTGTTCCTTTGTGGCTTTCAGCGAGGTACTTGACTGACGATGAGATTCAGGCTCCTCTTTAAGAAATATGACACTGATCTATCAGACTCAGAGGACATCGAAAGTTTTGACAGCATCGACGACCCGGACGAAGATAGCGACACAGAGTCAGAAATTGAAGACAGCCCTGCCGGCACAAATGACCAGTGACGAAAAGGACAGACTGCATTCCAGTGGAGGAACAGAATGTAAGTATTTTCTTGTTTTTTGACGCGCAGAGAGCTACGCTAAAGCACTTTGAAGGCATTATTACTTTTTGCGCTAAATGCGCCTCCTTTTCTTTTGCATCAGGTTTCCTGCTGTGATGATAGAGGAAAAGGAAGTGCTTATGAATCAGGAATGCGACGACGTAGACACACCATTGAAGTATTTTTTTTAATACTTTCCCGAAGATTTCCGGGAAGAATGCGCATTCCAGACCAACCTGTACGCTGTTTAGGCTAGATGGAGGTCTGTGCAAACAGATTCGAAAGAACTGAAGATATTTGTGGGCATCCACATTACAATGGTGATCCTGAAGTTTCCAAGGGTTCGACTGTACTGGTCTATAATGTTCAGAATCGAGCTCATTGCTCAGGCAATGACTCGAAATCTGTTTTTTGAATTCAGGAGCTACGTGCACTTTGTTGACAAGCTGTCAATACCAGATGAAGAACAGGGGAAAAACAGGCTGTTTCTCATAAAGCCTATCATCACCTCTTTCCGAAATGGCTGCATTGAGCTACCACGATCTCGTGAGGTGTCCATTGACGAACAAATGACACCGTTTTCTGGAAGGTGCCCTGATCGGCAGTGCGTTCCCTCAAAGCCAAATCCTGTAGGGCTTAAGCATTTTGTAATGGCATCCCGAGACGGCCTGGTGCTGGACACCTCCATCTTTTTTGGGAAGGGAACAGTCCCTGATGAGGACATGCGGGAATTTGGTCTCGGTGGAAATGTTATCAAGAAATTTGTCCAAACGTTGAATCGAGATTAAGACACTTTCGTCTTCACGGACAGGTATTTGAAAGGTCTCAAGATTGCTGAGCATCTGATCGAAGGAAATGTGTTTCTAACTGGAACAGTGATGGGAAACCGGACCGGCGGAGTTGCGGCCGCAATGCCGCAGGACCGAGATATGCAGCGCGGAGATTCAGTCTGCAAGGTGCGGAGTGATGACAAGATGTGCATTGTCAAGTGGAAGGACAATAAATCTGTCCTGATGTTATCCACTGCATTTGGCATCACGCCAGAAGGAGGCTGCCAAAGATGGTGTAAGGATCACAAAAATAAAGTCAAAGTGCACCAACCTGACGCGGTAGCAAAGTACAATAAATGCATGGGCGGAGTGGACCTGATCGACCATTTCGTCTCGTACTATTGTATCTCTATGCGAACGGAAAAGCGGACGCGGTCCGCGTGTTCGCGCAGTTTCTCGACATGGCCTGCTGCAACGGATGGATTGAGTACAAAAGAGCCTGTGAGCAAAGTTAGACCACAAAGCAGGAAACG
Organism: Amblyomma americanum; assembly: GCF_052857255.1. Taxonomy (NCBI): domain Eukaryota; kingdom Metazoa; phylum Arthropoda; class Arachnida; order Ixodida; family Ixodidae; genus Amblyomma; species Amblyomma americanum. The sequence goes on from NC_135507.1 coordinate 97,722,790, forward strand.
CTCGACCTGCTGGAATTCAAAATGAACATCGCTGTCGCCTTAATTCAAGCGGAAACGCGGTGATCGAAAAGGTCAAGAGCCGCCGCGGTGGCTGAGTGGTTACGGCGCTCGGCTGCTGGCCCGAAAGACGGGGATTCGATCCCAGCCGCGGCGGTCGAATTTCTATGGAGGCGAAATTCTAGAGGCCCGTGTGCTGTGCGATGTCAGTGCACGTTAAAGAACCCCAGGTGGTTGAAATTTCCAGAGCCCTTCACTACGGCGTCCCTCATAGCCTGAGTAGCTTTGCGACGTTAAACCCCAATAAACCAACCAATCAAAAGGTCAAGAGATCACGAAGCCTAAAGTGGCGATAAAGAGGCGCAGCCAATTCCACCACAGAGAGGAAAGACCATTCTGCTACCTCCGGATGACGTCAGATATGACAGGACTGGACAGTTTCCGGAGCAACAAAAGCTGGCATCGCACAACAGATGCCGAAATCTAGGCTTCAGCGGTAAATCGGGAGTACATTACCCACTCGTACATTATGTAAATAGTCCTTGTATAAAGTTTTCAAAGTTTTCTTCCTCCGATCGTCCTCGTCTCTTGTCCGGCCCAGTCACGCTACCTGAATCCCAACAACTGGTGGCAGCGGTGGGACGTCCACGTGAAGTTGCCGGCTCCAGCGGACCTCGGCAGCTACGGGACTGACAGGCGTCAGCTATACCTTGGCAGGGAGAGTGCCCAATGTTTTCCGTTCATTTCGCCAGACCGTACTTGCACAGGCAGATGGTAGGTGCGGATTCCTGTTGTCTGGGAAATTGATTAAGGGAAACTGTTTGGTCCACTTCAAGCTAGGGCTTTTGTTTTAGTGGGCTTGCTAACGCATGGTGGAACTCACGATGGAGAAGTTAAAAGTGCAGGAGCTGCTCGAAATTTGCCCGGAGCTGGGGATTTCGCTACGTTCTGCGAAAAGAAAAACAGAAATTCTGCAGGTTATGCGGCAGAAGGAGGTGACTTCTGAGGAGGTCGACGAGGCTTGGAAATGGATTGTTGGACGCTAAGAAGAGCAGGAAAGACGGGAGTTGTGCGAGCAGAAAGAAAAGGAAGAGGTTCGGTTGGCTAAAGACAGACGGGAGGTCCGTCAGGCAGAGGAAAAAGCAAGGGAACATGCTCAAAAAATGAAGGAGCTCGAAATCGCGTCGAACGGAGGGAATATGGCGCGACTTAGCCCTGTAGCGTCGGTAGAGAAGCAAGAGAGGCAGAGATTGCAGGAGCTAGGCTCACCATACCGCGTGGGAGGCGATATTCCACTGTTTTTGGTAAATTTCGAACGCAAATGCGGAAAGGTGCACATCGACAAGAGCGCTTGCTCGGAGAAGTTACTTTCGCTCCAACCGTGCGAGGCGGCCGAAGTGGTGGCTCGCCTCTCACGGGAAGAGTGTGATGACTACAAGAAGGTAAAGAGCGCACTGCTTACAAAGTACCGGATTTCTGCTGAAGCCTTTAGGCAGCGATTCAGGCAGGCAAAGAAAGGCAGAGAGTCGCATACTGACTTCACGTATCGGCTTAAAGTCAACTTAAACGAGTGGCCTAAGAGCGCTGAGGTGCACGGAAGTCATGACAAGGTACTGGAGTGCATCGCACTAGAGCAGTACTATAGCGCGATTCCAGAAGATCTGAGGATATGGCTGCAAGATAGACTAACAGATATAGACCTAGACAAAGCGGCACAGTTCGCAGACGAGTATTACGTTCGCCGAAACCTCCAAAGCAAGGGAGGGTACGATAACAGTAGTGCACGTTGTTGGGCGAGTCGGTCGTACATACTTAAAGAAGGGAATTGCGCCCGTCCTTGTCTTTTCTCGTCCATGTCTTTTTTAGCGCAATTCCCTTCTTTAAGTACGATAACAGGTCAGGAAAGGGAGACAACTATTTAAAGAGAATCCCCGAGCGAAGGGTGCCACCAGCATGCCGGGATCACAGGAAGGAGGTAGCGAAAAAAAAGATTGAGTCCCCCAAATCTGCCGATTCGCCGAAACAGCAGGCACCTGGAGCTTGCTCGTTTGAAGCGCGAAAGACCATTGTCTTCTATAATTGCAACAATGAGGGTCACATCTCAGTGAACTGCAAACAGCAAAAGATGGCGTTCGTGTGCATGCCAGAGTCGGAGGAAAAGCTTAAATGGCTGGAGCCATACATGCGAGACGTGGTGATAAATGGCACGAAATTCAGAGCACTGCGGGATTCAGCGGCTACCATGGATGTTCCTCACCCGTCCTGTGTTTCCTCCACGGACTACACCGGCGAATGCGCCTTGATTAAGCAGGTCGCCGAAGAACAGAGTGCATGCTTGCCAATAGCGAAGGTGACTCTAGAGGGGACTTTTGGCAGGCTGGACACAGAAGCGGCAGTTAGAGCAAACTTGCCGACACACTTGCCCTACTTGTTTTCGAACAAATCCGAGCAGCTGCTGAAAGAGAAAGGTCTCTCTTTCACCTCGGGCTTGGCTTGCATGGCGCTAACACTTTATCAAGCGCGAGAGCTCGCAAAGAAGCTCGACTGCGCTCCGATAAATCAGCAGGCACCGAACCATTCTCCCGATCAGCCGGGGAATTCTTGCATGAAACCTGATCCGTCTAATCCGCATGAGCATGGCCATGAAGGTGTTCTCGAACAAGCGGTAGCTCATGAAATCCAAGGAACTGCCGATTCCGTAGAGAATGGGGCAACAGAAACCAACGCGATGGGTTCGACATTAACACTTGCTTCGACTTGTTGGAAGGAGTCGACTAAGGTTGATAGGAAAGCACTCACTGCAGAGCACGAAAGCGACCCATCGTTAAGAGCTCTCATCAATAAGGTGAGAGGGGCAGTCGCCATAAAGAACATCAGCTTTCATGGAAAATTAGGCCTCCAGTACCGGAAATACTGCGACTCAAAGGGACGCGCTTATGAGCAACTCCTAGTACCTGAGAAGTACCGGCTGCAGCTTCTAGAGCTCGCACACGGCAATGCATGGGCGGGCCACCTGGGCATAAAGAAAACAAAAGCTAGATTAGCCCTCGAATATTACTGGCCTCGCTGCTGGAAACATGTGCAACAGCTTGTTAGATCTTGCGACACCTGCCAGCGGGTCGGCAAGTCGACGGATAAATGGAAAGCGCCCATGACACAAGTTTCCATCATTACAGAGCCATTTCGGCGTCTTGTAATAGATACTGTCGGCCCACTGCCAGCGTCCAACTCTGGTTGTCGCTACAACCTGACCTCACTGTGTGTGGCAACCAAATTTTCTGAGGCCATTCTCTTGAATTGGCTAAGTTTCGCATGTGTTGTAAACGCCCTTTTGTCAATTTTCTCTCGCGTGGGGTTCCCTGCAGAGATACAAAGCGACAACGGGAGCGTGTTTGCAAGCTGCTTGACAGCAACGTTCTTCGAACGGTGTGGGATTAAAATAATCCGCAGTTCCATTCACCACCCTCAGTGAAATCCAGTCAAGCGTTTGCACTCAGTGCTAAAGCGGATACTCAGGTCTCTGTGTTTTGAGCATAAGAGAGATTGGGAAGGCTGCATTCCAGCAGCACTCTTTGCAGTGAGATCCGTCTCCCACGAAAGCGCAGAATTCAGCCCCGCTGAACTAGTCTACGGGCGTGACTTGAGGATCCCGTTGCGAATGCTGAGGGAGTCATGGGTGGTTACGGAGAGGACCCCTGTGTAGTGGAATACGTCCTGCAGCTACTGGAAAGACTTGCGAAAACCAGACACCTCGTGGAAGCAAATGCCAGAGCAGCGCAGTCACCGTCTAAAGTGTACTACGACAAATCGGCACGCAAGCGCACCTTTCAACCTGGCGACCAGGTGATGTTGCTGCGTGCGTCAAAAAGGAACAAGCTTGAGGGGCAATGGGAAGGGCCAGCTAAGGTGGTGTACAAGCTTCCGGACACGAACTATGAGGTAAAATTTAAGAACAAGCACAATCGGATAATCAACAGTAATTTGATGAAGCCTTATGTGCAGCGTCAGGCCATGGTTAACATGGCGCTAAACATGCCAGAGGAAGAGGTCTCAGACATACCTTATGTCCCACATGAGTACAAGCAAGCAGCGAATTACCTGCTAAATTCAATCGACCTAGAGCCACGTTTGACGGAAAGTCAACGAGGAGACATGAAAAACGTCGTCCGCGACTTTGAGGTGGTGTTTACAAACAAGCCAGGAAAAACAACCCTCATCGAACACGACATTCAGCTGTCCAGCGAACAGCCGATCAGAAGCAAACCGTACCGTGTCTCCAAGACAAAAGGAAATAAGTGAGATGGAGATCCGCCGTATGTGCGAACTTGACGTCATAGTGCCCTGCTAAAGTGACTATACGTCACCAATCATTATTGTTGAGGTTCCAGGCAAGGATCCGAGACCTTGCATGGACTACCGGATACTGAATTCAATTACAGTGGACCAGACCTACCCCATTGCATGCAAACATCGAGGAGAGGTTTGAAACAGTCGCTAGATCAGAATATATATCAACGCTGGATTTAGTTCGTTGTTACTGGCAGGTGCCACTCACTGAGCGCGCCAGCAGCTACGCAGAATTCGTGTCCCTCGCGGGCACGTTTCGCCCTGTAATGTTTAGCTTCGGCATGAAAAAATGCCCCGTACTGTTTTTCAAAGTTAATGGACCAAGTAATGCGGGGACTTGCAGAATTCGCTCTCCTCTACCTTGACGACGTGGCCATTTTCTCACAAAACTGGGAGGAACACATTGAACACCTTCGTATTGTGTTGAGCCGACTGCTTGAGGCTGGTTGAACGGTAAGGACGGGAAAATGCCACTTAGGGTGCACCGAAGTGAACTATCTTGAGCACGTGGTTGGACGAGGCAAACGGAGATCTGCAGAACTAAAAGTGGCTGCCGTGGTGGAGTACCGTCGCCCAACCACAAAATCAGAACTCAGGGCTTTTCTTGGCCTAGCACGCTATTATCAGCATTATGTAAAGGGCTACTCTGATTTAGCCAGCCCCCTGACCGACGCGCTGAGAAAAGTGAGCCTACCCATCTTTCTTGGAACCAAAAGAAAGAGAAGGCATTTCAGAGTCTGAAAACGGCCCTAAGCGAGCGCCCAATACTGGCAGTGCCAGATTTCTCGAAACCCTTTATCATACAATGTGATGCCATCGACCGCGGGTTAGGCGCTATCCTTTGCCAGGAAAGCGATGGCAGGCACACACGGCCTGTCCTTTACTTGAGCCGCAAGCTCAGCACGCGGGAAGAGGCGTATAGCACGTCTGAAAAAGAATGCGCATGCCTCGTTTGGGCTATTGACAAACTGGCATGCTACGTCTCCGGGTACAGTTTCACAGTAGAAATGGACCATTGGCCTTTAACTTGGCTGCACAATATGTCGCTCAAAAATGGTCGTCTACAGAGGTGGAGCCTCGCTCTCCAGCAGCACAGCTTCGAGGTTTGCTACAAGAAAGGCAAGCTCCACACAAATGCCGACGGGCTAAGCCGAGCCTTTTAGCTGGTAAAGATTTTACCAAACGGGGATGTCCCCTAAAATTTTAGTTTCGGACGTTTATTTCATAATATCTTCCTAATGTAAAGCGTATATCTCCCACTTTCATTGCAGTAATGTTGTTCATAATCAGGTAACGTACCTAGGAGTGCGTTTACCTTATTTCGGCCAGGATAAGTAAAAGCGAGTGGATTAACGTTCCTTGACTCTGAGATGTTGGGGCGGGCCAAATTGAACGCCAAGTCGGCCAAATCCAATCACCTATTTCCGTACCGCGTGCTCTCTTAGCACCAACCTGATTTCATTTTGATCATAGAAGGACATGCCGCCATTGGAATCTGAACCTGGCAACGTTTAACGCTAGAACTTTAGCCAGTGAGGCTATCCTAGCAGTGCTGTTTGAGGAACTAGCGGGAATTAAATGGGATGTGATAGGGCTTAGCGAAGTTAGGAGGACAGGTGAGGCCTATACAGTACTAAAGGACGGACACATACTGTGCTATCGCGGGTTAGAGGATAGACGAGAACTATGTGTGGGATTCCTCATTAATAAGGATATAGCTGGCAACGTAGAGGAGTTCTACAGTACTAACGAGAGGGTAGCAGCTATAGTAATTAGGCTGAATAGGAGGTACAAACTAAAACTGGTGCAGGGCTACGCACCCACATCCAGCCATGATGACCAGACCGTTGAAAGTTTCTATGAGGACGTAGAATCAGCAATGAATAAACTAAAAATGCAGCACACTGTACTTATGGGCGACTTCAATGCGAAGGTGGGCAAGAAGAAGGCTGACGACCACGTGGTAGGTGACTATGGGATAGGCTCTAGAAATAGCAGGGGAGAGTTATTAGTCGAATTCGCGTATAGAAATAATTTACGGATCATGAATACCTTCTTCCGCAAACGAGAAAACAGGAAGTGGACCTGGAAGAGCCCCAATGGTGAGATTAAAAATGAAATCGACTTCATACTATGCGCTAAACCTGGCATAATTCAGGATGTGGCCGTCCTCAGAAAGGTGCGTTGTAGCGACCACAGAACAGTAAGGTCTAGAATTAGCTTAGACTTGAAGCGGGAACGGAAGAAGCTAGTGAAGAAGACCATTAACGAGTTAGCCGTAAGAGGGAAAGCACAGGAGTTCAGGATAGCGCTGCAAAACAGTTATTCGGCTTTAACTGAGGAAGGCGATCTTGATGTTCATTCAATGCACGATAATCTGACATCAATAATTATGGAGTGCGCAGTAGAAGTAGGCGGTAGGACCGTTCGAAAGGATACCGGGAAGCTATCTCAGGTGGAGAAAGATCTGATTAAGAAGCGCCAAAACATGAGGGCATCAAACCCTACCGATAGAATAGAACTAACGGAGCTATCAAAGTTAATAAATAAGCGCAAGGTAGCCGACATAAGGAAGTTTAATATGGAGAGAATCGAGCATGCTATAAAGAACGGAGGTAGCCTAAAAACAGTGAAGAGGAAACTAGGCATAGGTAAAAACCAGATGTATGCATTAAGAGACAAGCAGAGCAATGTCATTGGCAATATGGATAAGATAGTTAACGTAGCCGAAGAGTTCTACACAGACCTGTACAGTAGCCAATGCAATCAGAGCGTTAATGAGAAAGACAGCAGTTTACAGCAATGCGTCATCCCGCCAGTAACGAAAGATGAAGTAAAGAAAGCCTTAGAAGCAATGAAAAGGGGAAAAGCAGCTGGGGAGGATCAGGTAACAGCAGATCTGTTAAAGGATGGAGGGGACATCGTGCTAGAAAAACTAGCCACGCTGTATACGCAATGCCTTATGACCTCGACTGTACCAGAAGCTTGGAAGAATGCAAAAATTATCTTAATTCACAAGAAGGGAGACACCAAGGACTTGACAAATTACAGGCCGATCAGCTTACTATCCGTTGCCTACAAAGTATTTACTAAGGTAATCGCTAATAGAGTCAGGGCAACTTTAGACTTTAATCAACCAAATGTTCAGGCAGGCTTTCGTAAAGGATATTCCACAATAGATCATATTCACAATATCAATGAGGTGATAGAGAAATGCGCAGAATATAACCAACCTCTATATATACCTTTCATTGATTACGAGAAAGCATTAGACTCAGTGGAAAGCTCAGCAGCCATACAGGCGTTGCGTAATCAGGGGGTAGAAGAGCCTTATGTCAAAATACTGGAAGATATATATAGCGACTGCACAGCTACTATAGTCCTCCATAAAGTCAGCAATAAAATTCCAATAAGGAAGGGCGTCAGGCAAGGAGACACGATCTCGCCAATGCTGTTCACCACATGTTTACAGGAGGTATTTCGAGGCCTGAAGTTGGGAATAAGAATAAATGGAGAATGCCTAAATAATCTGCGATTTGCTGATGACATTGCCTTGCTGAGTCACTCAGGAGGTGAACTGCAAATCATGACCAATGAGTTAGACAGGCAGAGCAGATCGATGGGTCTAAAAATTAACATGCAGAAAACCAAGGTAATGTTCAACAGCCTAGCAAGGGAACAACAGTTCACAATTGGCAGCGAGAGCCTAGAAATTGTGACGGAATACGTCTACTTAGGGCAGGTAGTGACACCTGATCCGGATCATGAGAGGGAGATAACCAGAAGGATAATAATGGAGCTGAGCGCATATGGCCAATTCTCGCAGATCATGAGTGGCAGTTTACCAAATTCCCTCAAGAGGAAAGTGTACAACAGCATAATCTTACCGGTACTCACCTACAGGGCAGAAACGTGGAGGCTAACGAAAAGAGTTCAGCTTAAGTTAAGGACAACGCAGCGAGCCATGGAAAGAAAAATGATAGGTGTAACGTTAAGAGATCGGAAGCGGGCAGAGTGGGTGAGGGAACAAACACGGCTTAATGACATCCTAGTCGAAATCAATAGAAAGAAATGGGCTTGGGCAGGGCATGTCATGCGAAGGCAAGATAACCGATGGTCCTTAAGGGTAACGGACTGGGTTCCAAGAGAAAGTAAGCGTAGTAGGGGGCGGCAGAAGGTTAGGTGAGCGGATGATATTAAGGAGTTTGCAGGCAAAGGGTGGATGCAGCTGGCAAAGGATAGGGTTAATTGGAGAGACATGGGAGAGGCCTTTGCCCTGCAGGGGGGTAAGTAAGTGTGATGATGATGATGATGATGATGATGATGATGATGATTTCAATTAGCGAATTTTCTTTTTTCCTATGGAAGTGCGCCTCGAGCGGGAGCACACGCCTTGGACAGGTGCCCTGGCTAAACTGCTCGTCGGGAGACTACATGTGTTCATTCAGGCAAAACATTTCATCTCTTCAAGTTTAAGTTGTTTTTTTGCTAAGTGCAGTTTTGGCCCTGAGTTTTGGTCTGGCGGGATCAGTGGGTTCTGAGGGCACTTGCTTTTGTCGGGTGTGGATTGGCGTCTGTGATCCCTTTTGTCCAGCGTTGCAGAGAATTTCCCAAAACGGCCATCTGACGAGCGGAAACAATGCCGAGCTTCGGTACTAAAGGTCATCACAAGACTCCCAGGGAGAATTTGGTTCCTGGCACGCCCAGTCAGCCGAACTACGTGCGAGCAGTTCATCTTCCGGGCGAATATCTGGCGGCGGGGGTGCTGTTGTGCTCACGCTTCCTTTCTGCTGTGGAGTTCGGCGAAGTTGGGCATGGGGAGGATTCCATGAAGACTACTGCGAGGGTGGTTGAGACCTCTGAGGAAGACGTGGCTGCAGGAATGCCGGAAGCAGCGACAATAATAGCGTCCCCACGAGTTCGAACAATAATGCCGGAAGCAGCGACGACCATAGCGTCCCCACGTATCGTTCAGGAATGGCGGAAGCAGCGACGACCATAGCGTCCCCACGTATTCGTTCAGAAATGCCGCAAGCAGCGACAATAATAGCGTCCCCACGTGTCAGAACAGTAATGCCGGAAGCAGCGACGACCATAGCGTTCCCACGTATTCGGTCAGGAATGCTGGAAGCAGCGACGACCATAGCGTCCCAACGTATTCGTTCAGGAATGCCCGAAGCAGCGGCGATAATAGCGTCCCCACGTGTTCGAACAGGAATGCCTGAAGCAGTGACGACAATAGCGTCCCCACGTATTCGTTCAGGAATGCCGGAAGCAGCGACGACCACAGCGTCCCCACGTATTCGTTCAGTAATGCCGGAAGCAGCGACAATAATAGCGTCCCCAGGTGTTCGAAAAGGAATCCCGGAAGCAGCGACGACCATAGCGTCCCCAAGTATTCGTTCAGGAATGCCGGAAGCTGCGACGATTATAGCGTCCCCACGTATTCCTTCAGGATTGCCGGAAGCAGCGACGACCACAGCGTCCCCACGTATTCGTTCAGGAATGCCGGAAGCAGCGACGACCATAGCGTCCCCACGTATTCCTTCAGGAATGCCGGAAGCAGCGACAATAATAACGTCCCCACGTGTTCGAACCGTAATGCCAGAAGCAGCGACGACCATAGCGTCCCCACGTATTCGTTCAGGAAGGCTGGAAGCAGAGACGACCATAGCGTCCTCACGTATTCGTTCAGGAATGCCGGAAGCAGCGACGACCACAGCGTCCCCACGTATTCGTTCAGGAATGCCGGAAGCAGCGACGACCATAGCGTCCCCACGTATTCGTTCAGGAATGCCGGAAGCAGCGACAATAATAGCGTCCCCACGTGTTCCAACAGGCATGATCGAAGCAGCGACGACCATAGCGTCCCAACGTATTCGTTCAGGAATGCCCGAAGCAGCGGCGATAATAGCGTCCCCACGTGTTCGAACAGGAATGCCTGAAGCAGTGACGACAATAGCGTCCCCACGTATTCGTTCAGGAATGCCGGAAGCAGCGACGACCACAGCGTCCCCACGTATTCGTTCAGTAATGCCGGAAGCAGCGACAATAATAGCGTCCCCAGGTGTTCGAAAAGGAATCCCGGAAGCAGCGACGACCATAGCGTCCCCAAGTATTCGTTCAGGAATGCCGGAAGCTGCGACGATTATAGCGTCCCCACGTATTCCTTCAGGATTGCCGGAAGCAGCGACGACCACAGCGTCCCCACGTATTCGTTCAGGAATGCCGGAAGCAGCGACGACCATAGCGTCCCCACGTATTCCTTCAGGAATGCCGGAAGCAGCGACAATAATAACGTCCCCACGTGTTCGAACCGTAATGCCAGAAGCAGCGACGACCATAGCGTCCCCACGTATTCGTTCAGGAAGGCTGGAAGCAGAGACGACCATAGCGTCCTCACGTATTCGTTCAGGAATGCCGGAAGCAGCGACGACCACAGCGTCCCCACGTATTCGTTCAGGAATGCCGGAAGCAGCGACGACCATAGCGTCCCCACGTATTCGTTCAGGAATGCCGGAAGCAGCGACAATAATAGCGTCCCCACGTGTTCCAACAGGCATGATCGAAGCAGCGACGACCATAGCGTCCCCACGTATTCGTTCAGGAATGCCGGAAGCAACTTCAGTAATAGCGTCCCCACGTGTTCGAGCAGGAAGGCCGGAAGTAGCGACGACCATACCGTCCCCACGTATTCGTTCAGGAATGCCGGAAGCAGCGACGACCATAGCGTCCCCACGTGTTCGAACAGGAATGCCGGAAGCAGCGACAACCATAGCGTCCCCACGTATTTGTTCAAGAATGCCGGAAGCAGCGACAATAATAGCATCTCCACGTGTTCGAACAGGAATGCCGGAAGCAGCGACGACCATACCAACCCCAGGTATTCCTTCAGTAATGCCGCAAGCAGCGACAATAATAGCGTCCCCAAGTGTTCGAAAATGAATGCCGGAAGCAGCGACGACTATAGCGTGCCCACGTATTCGTTCAGGAATGCAGGAAGCAGCGACGACCATAGCGTCCCCACGTATTCGTTCAGGATGCCGGAAGCAGCGACAATAATAGCGTCCCCACGTGTTCGAACAGTAATGCCGGAGGCAGCGACGACCATAGCGTGCCCACGTATTCGTTCAGGAATGCCGGAAGCAGCGACGACCATAGCGTCCCCACGTGTTCGAACAGGAATGCCGGAAGCAGCGACGACCATACCGTCCCCAGGTATTCCTTCAGTAATGCCGCAAGCAGCGACAATAATAGCGTCCCCAAGTGTTCGAAAATGAATGCCGGAAGCAGCGACGACTATAGCGTGCCCACGTATTCGTTCAGGAATGCAGGAAGCAGCGACGACCATAGCGTCCCCACGTATTCGTTCAGGATGCCGGAAGCAGCGACAATAATAGCGTCCCCACGTGTTCGAACAGTAATGCCGGAGGCAGCGACGACCATAGCGTGCCCACGTATTCGTTCAGGAATGCCGGAAGCAGCGACGACCATAGCGTCCCCACGTGTTCGAACAGTAATGCCGGAAGCAGCGACGACCATAGCGTCCCCACATATTCGTCCAGGAATGCCAGAAGCAGCGACAATAATAGTATCCCCACGTGTTCGAACAGGAATGCCGGAAGCAGCGGCAACCATAGCGTCCCCACGTATTCGTTCAGGAATGCAGGAAGCAGCGACGACCATAGCGTCCCCACGTGTTCGAACAGGAATGCCGGAAGCAGCAACGACCATAGCGTCCCCACGTATTCGTTCAGGAATGCCGGAAGCAGTGACAACCATAGCGTCCCCACGTGTTCGAACAGGAATGGCGGAAGCAGCGACGACCATAGCGTCCCCAAGTATTCGTTCAGGAATGCCGGAAGCAGCGACAATAATAGCGTCCCCAAGAATTCGAACAGGAATGCCGGAAGCAGCGACGACAATAGCGTCCTCACGTATTCGTAGGAATGCCGGAAGCAGCGACTATAATAGCGCCCCACGTGTTCGAACAGGAAGGCCGGAAGCAGCGACACACCATAGCGTCCCCACGTATTCGTTCAGGAATGCCGGAAGCAGCGACGACCATAGCGTCCCCACGTATTCGTTCAGGAATGCCGGAAGCAGCGACGACCATAGCGTCCCCACGTATTCGTTCTGGAAAGCCGGAAGCAGCGACGATAATACCGTCCCTACGTATTCGTTCAGGAATGCCGGAAGCAGCGACGACCATAGCGTCCCCACGTATTCGTTCGGGAATTCCGGAAGCAGCGACGATAATAGCGTCCCCACGTGTTCGGACAGGAATGCGGGAAGCAGCGAAGACCATAGCGTCCCCACTTATTCGTTAAGGAATGCCGGAAGCAGCGACAATAATAGCGTCCCCACGTGTTCGAACCGTAATGCCGGAAGCAGCGACGACCATAGCGTCCCCACGTATTCGTTCAGGAATGCCGGAAGCAGCTACGACCATAGCGTCCCCACGTATTCGTTCTGGAATGCCGGAAGCAGCGACGACCATAGCGTCCCCACATATTCGTTCAGGATTTCCGGAAGCAGGGACGACCATAGCGTCCCCACGTATTCGTTCAGGAATGCCGGAAGCAGCGACGACCATAGCGTCCCCACGTATTCGTTCGGGAATGCCGGAAGCAGTGACGATAATAGCGTCCCCACGTGTTCGGACAGGAATGCCGGAAGCAGCGAAGACCATAGCGTCCCCACGTATTCGTTCATGAATGCCGGAAGCAGCGACAATAATAGCGTCCCCACGTGTTCGAACAGGAATGCCGGAAGCAGCGACGACCATAGCGTCCCCACGTATTCGTTCAGGAATGCCGGAAGCAGCGACGACCATAGCGTCCCCAGGTATTCGTTCTGGAAGGCCGGAAGCAGCGACGACCATAGCGTCCCCACATATTCGCTCAGGATTTCCGGAAGCAGCGACGATAATAGCGTTCCCACGTGTTCGAACAGGAATGCCTGAAGCAGTGACGACCATAGCGTCCCCACGTATTCGTTCAGGAATGCCGGAAGCAGCGAGAACCATAGCGTCCCCACTTGTTCGAACAGGAATGCCGGAAGCAGCGACGACAATAGCGTCCCCAAGTATTCTTTCAGGAATGCCGGAAGCAGCGACAATAATAGCGTCCCCAAGTGTTAGAACAGGAATGCCGGAAGCAGCGACGACCATAGCGTCCTCACGTATTTGTTCAGGAATGCCGGAAGCAGCGACAATAATAGTGCCCCACGTGTTAGAACAGGAATGCCGGAAGCAGCGGCACACCACAGCGTCCCCACGAAGTCGTTCTGGAATGCCGAAAGCAGCGACGACCATAGCGTCCCCACGTGTTCGAACTGGAATGCCGGAAGCAGCGATGACCACAGCGTCCCCACGTATTCGTTCAGGAATGCCGGAAGCAGCGACGACCATAGCGTCCCCACGTATTCGTTCGGGAATGCCGGAAGCAGGGACGATAATAGCGTCCCCACGTGTTCGGACAGGAATGCCGGAAGCAGCGAAGACCATAGCGTCCCCACGTATTCGTTCAGGAATGCCGGAAGCAGCGACAATAATAGCGTCCCCACGTGTTCGAACAGGAATGCCGGAAGCAGCGACACACGATAGCGTCCCCACGTATTCGTTCAGGAATGCCGGAAGCAGCGACGACCATAGCGTCCCCACGTGTTCGAACAGGAATGCCGGAAGCAGCGAGGACCATAGCGTCCCCACGTATTCGTTCAGGAATTCCGGAAGCAGCGACGACCACAGCGTCCCCACGTATTCGTTCAGTAATGCCGGAAGCAGCGACGACCATAGCATCCCCACGTGTTCGTTCAGGAATGCCGGAAGCAGCTTCAATAATAGCGTCCCCACGTGTTCGAACAGGAATGCCGGAAGCAGCGACGACCATAGCGTCCCCAAGTATTCGTTCAGGAATGCCGGAAGCAGCGACATTAATAGCGTCCCCAAGTGTTCGAACAGGAATGCCGGAAGCAGCGACGACCATAGCGTCCTCACGTATTTGTTCAGGAATGCCAGAAGCAGCGACAATAATAGTGCCCCACGTGTTCGAACAGGAATGCCGGAAGCAGCGACACACCACAGCGTCCCCACGAAGTCGTTCTGGAATGCCGAAAGCAGCGACGACCATAGCGTCCCCACGTGTTCGAACAGGAATGCCGGAAGTAGCGATGACCACAGCGTCCCCACGTATTCGTTCAGGAATGCCGGAAGCAGCGACGACCATAGCGTCCCCACGTATTCGTTCGGGAATGCCGGAAGCAGGGACGATAATAGCGTCCCCACGTGTTCGGACAGGAATGCCGGAAGCAGCGAAGACCATAGCGTCCCCACGTATTCGTTCAGGAATGCCGGAAGCAGCGACAACCGTAGCGTCCCCACGTGTTCGAACAGGAATGCCGGAAGCAGCGACGACCATAGCGTCCCCAAGTATTCGTTCAGGAATGACGGAAGCAGCGACGACCATAGCGTCCCCAGGTGTTCGAAAAGGAATGCTGGAAGCAGCGACGACCATAGCGTCCCCACGAATTCGTCCAATAATGCCGGAAGCAGCGACAATAATAGCGTCCCCACGTGTTCTAACAGTAATGCCGGAAGCAGCGACGACCATAGCGTCCCCACGTATTCGTTCAGGAACGCCGGAAGTAGCGACGACCATAGCGTCCCAACGTATTCGTTCAGGAATGCCGGAAGCAGCGACGACCATAGCGTCCCAACGTATTCGTTCCGGTCCTCAGACGACGAAGTGCGGGATCAGTGTGGTCCCCTTCGGTCACGCTGGGGTTGAACAATTGCCCCAGTGCCGCACCTTCCACAGAGGTTCTGCGTTCCAGTCATCAGTACAAGATCCTTCAACCCCTGCTGGGAGACAGCTTGCATTCCTGTGTCATGCAGGCGCCTTCCGGGTCAACATGGGCGCGGTCCGTACACGTGCGCGCCCACCTGGAGGCCGCGTGGACGACAACGTGACCGGGTCCTGTTCCCTTTCCCTCGACCGAGCTGCGAGAGAACAGCAGGACCGCCCTGCCGTGGGTGGTACCATCTGTGCCATCGTGTGATTGGGCATCATTCTTCGAATTTATTCCCCAGCTGGGGATCTGAGGCATACGAAGACTATTTAAGGAGCTGCTGGTTTGGTACCAGAAGAGAGCCCCCCTCTTGAAGATACCAGAGACTCCCGACTGCTAAGAAGTTTTCTTTGCTGAGAAGCACTCTCCATTGCCCTACTTTTACATTATGTAAACAATCCTTGTATAAAGTATTCGAAGTTTTCTTCCTCCGATCGTCCTCGTGTCTTCTCCGCCCCAGTCACGCTACCTGAATCTCAACAACTGGTGTCAGCGGCGGGATGCTGCTACCTGAATCCCGACAGGCCTCACGAAGGCGGACTAGCACTTACTCCTTCGCCTTTATACTAACACACTTCTGTGCCCGGCAGCCATCAAAAAGTTCGACCCTGCGTGCGCAGGGGAGCGCCCTCACTGTAGGGAAAAGTCTTCGGATATTTACCACAACTCCGCATCTCTTGCCTATCCCCAAACCTACCCGGAAGGACTGGGAGGCGGACCTGCTCGGCTGCTCTGACCTGGCGAGCCAAAGGCCCTGGTCGGGCACGCCCGAGCAGTAGCTGCCGCCAGTGGGCTGCTATTATGAGCAGCCCGCCTAGCATTTGTAAGGAGCGGACCCCTAAGGACCGCTCCACTAGCTCCCTGTATATATTTTAAAAATAAAATTTTTCAGTCAGTCAGTCCATAAAAACTCAGCCGCCACAGTCGGATTCGAACCCGGGAGCTTCGGATCAGTAGCCGAGCGCCCTAACCACTGAGCCACCGCGGCTGGTCGGGACAAGATAAGGTTGGTTTTCTTTGAAGCGAAAGCTTTACTGGCCGCATTTGAGCAATTTCGAGTGATTCCTGGTGAGCCATGCTGTTATATCGCCAATTTCAGTTTTGGTTTGCGTTCATTGGCTTGGTTCTTTCTTGTCTGCGCATATGTGCAGTTCACGTCATTAAATTCTATAATATAGGGAGGGACAACAACTATATATATATATATATATATATATATATATATATATATATATATATATATATATATATATATATATATATATATATATATATATATATATATATATATATATATATTAGCTGACAAGGTAAAGTAAATGAGGAGCCGGTTTGACAAACTTATGAAGGGAGCCAACAGTCACCGAAACCAGGGTGCATAGGAGAACGTTATTTTTTTAATGTGTTGTGCTTATCAGCGGGATAATATTACTTAGATTAATAAATCGCTTAGAGAAAATTATAAATCAGCAGAAAAAACAACCATGCCTCCGGTGGGATCCGAACCCACGACCTCCAAATATCGCGTCCCGAGATCTTACCAACTGAGCTACGGCGACGGCTGTCCAATCTGCTGCTCTCGTCGGTATTTATGTTTATTGGGTGTAAACGAACCTTGAGAGTGTTCACTAGCGCCACCCTTGTCCATAGCGGCGGACGTAGCACGTCCTGTATTACCGGTAGTGTGACGTGGAACGTTATCTCACAGCGAGGGCGGAAAGTGTGCGAGAGCCCCCTTACGCTACCTATGGCATCAAGACTGCCAGAATCGAGACCCTCGTTAAGCAATAAGCAGACAACGTAAAGGAAATGAGGGACTCGTTTTGACAAACTTATGAAGGGAGCCAACAGTCACCGAAAACAAGGTGCATAGGGGTATGTTGTTCTTTAATTTTTTTAATGTGTATGGCTAATCAGTGCGATAATATTACTTAGATTAATCTATCGCCAAAAGAAGTTTACCTATAAAGCAGCAGAATAAACAACCATGCCGCCGGTGGGAAGCGAACCCACGACCTCCGAATATCGCGTCTGGTGCTCTTACCAACAGCGGTCGCCGTAGCTCAGTTGGTAATGGACAGCCGTCGCCATAGCTCAGTTGGTAATCGACAGCCGTCGCCGTAGCACAGTTGGTAAGAGCACCGGGCGCAATATTCGGAGGTAGTGGGTTCGGTTCCCACCGGTGGCATGGTTGTTTTTTCTTCTGCTTTATAAGTAATCTTTTTTACGTGATAGATTAATCTCTGCATTATTATCCCACTGATTAGCAATACGCATTAAAAATAAAGAAAAAACATTTTCTTATGCGTGGCTACTGTGAACGTTGTTCCGCAAAGTAATCACAGGCTTACGCTATTGTCCCGTTGGTTTAATTATTAGTTTTGTGCAACCAATTGGTAAGATATTCCAAAACTATTTCGTCACTTCGCAGTTCACACAAGCAGATGGCTAGTCGTCGTTCGCCGGAGACGAGGAGAACGAGAACAGCATGGAAGTGTTGCCGACGTCCTTTTGACGCTGTTGTCTTTTTAAAATGTCGCTATTATGCAGTGTTTTGACAACGCATGCATTCCAACAGGCCTTCTATCCTGTGCAGTTTTCCTGAATGGCACAAGCTTCTCTTGGAGTCCCGTTTGAGGCCACGTGCTCTATATTATCTCACTAATCATGACCCTGTTGTAAATCAGCCTGACTAATTCCATTTAAGGACAACAGACTCTCCCGTACCCCTCAAAATAATCGTGTTCTTTGACAGGTGCGGCCACCTTACCCCCGGAAAATATTTAATCTCATCTACCCACCTGACTTTCTGCCACCGTCTGTTTCGCTTGCTTCCCCCTACGATCCATTGCTACCAAATATGACCGTCGGATATTAGCCTTCGCATCACATCTGCTGGTAATTACGCTTGTTCTTGATTTCAAATCCGCTATCATTTAGCCGAGTTTGTTCTCTAGCTGGCTAATTATTCTCTTTTCCTGTGTTTTAACGTTGCATCTATCATGTTATTTCTATAGTCCGCTGTGCTGTCCGCAACATAATTCCAAAGATTTTCGTAAGTATAGGCAAGGTTTCCGCTTCCAGGTAAGTACGGGAAAGATAAAAGTGTTTAATGTTTTCGTCTTGAAGGGTATCGGAAATTTCCTATTCATGAGCGGAGTGTGCCTCCTAAGTGGCGTTTATCCTGCTTTTATTTCAATCCCGTGGTCATTATCAGTGACTATCTGCGCTAAGTAGATGCATTTATGTTTCATTTCCAAAGGTAAAATTCTCAGCCCTTCCGAGGCTATTGAATAAACTTCATACTTTGAAATAATTTGAAGGACCACCTTCCACCTTGCTTCCGCGGAGGCTCAGTGGTTGTGGCGCTCGGCTGCTGATTCCAAAAGACGCGGATTCGATCCCGGCCGTGGCGGTCGCATTTCGATGGAGGCGAAATTCTAGGAGCTCGTGTACTGTACGATCTCAGTGCACGTTAAAAAACACCAGGTGGTGAAAATTTCAGAAGCCCTTCACTACGGCGTCCCTCATAGCCTGAGTCGCTTTGGGACGTTAAACTTTCATTAACCATAAACCATAAGCCGTAACCTGCATAGTCTAGGCGAAACTGCGTTTGCGATTTTTTGTTCACTTTTATGAAAAATGAATTCCCCAAAGTTAGCGACAGCTTACACTAATGTCCCTTAAGGTTTGATTCATGGTGGTTTCAAACCAATCTGTAATAAATTCCAGAACTATTTCGTCACTTCGAGTTCGCATATGCAGATAGCCACTTGTTCGCTGGGTAGGGATTTCTTTAGAAGAGCGTGGAAGTGCTGCCGACGCCATATTGTTGCCGGCGGCGTTCGAACTTCTGGAGTTTTCCTGAATTTCACAAGCATCGCCCTTAGGAAGGTCAGCCGCCTTCTTTGGTCGACGAAAGTTTAAGATTCCTCAAACTTTTCAAAGATTACCTTAGTGAATACCTTGCCTGATCATGGCAAGTTTGTTGACGCAAGCTGTGCGACTCTGGGATTGAGAAATTCTTTTGTTCAGCTTATTCTTCTATCTGTGGTATAGGAAATTGGTCTTGAAGTATTTTATAACCGGTAGTGTATTTTCAGCGCCCCGCACTAATTTCGCGATCCTTAATGCAAGGAAGACGTTGCAGTGAGTTTTTGAACAAAAAAAATTGATGATGATGACTGCAAGCGCCAAAACCCAGAGCATTATAACGGACGGAATGGTGTTCGTACCCTCGTGGTAGTCGGATTTGTTTTACTATTCGGCATGGTTTAATCCTTCAATTGAGTACAGCCACAATACGGTTAACGAAGAATTCGTTTCACATGTGGAATATTTTGAACATTTTCCCATTCTTCAACGCTCGGGTAACGATGGGACACTTTCGGCCGCTCCTCGAAAGCTGCCCGCACCACTCACACCGGACGTCAATGAGAAGTTATCGCTCGGAATGTTCACGAAAATTTCATTTCGTGTGCCGTGTACATCTTTATTTCCTTTATCTCCCCTTTGCTCAGTGCTTTTTCTCGGCTAAAAGTTCGGCAACCAAAACACATTTTTGCTTATTGCATTCCTATCGTGACTAGATCAGACTGTATTCTAATAGAAGGAGGTGCATTGTCTTCAGTGTAATTTCTAGAATCGCCTGACTGCAAGCCTCAGCGAAGTAACACTACAAACAGTTGAATACAATCACTCAACCAGTGAATTTGCCACGCATCACGCGTGAGACAATTACTGCATCGTTTCTTTTCCTCCAACAGCCTATTTTTCAAAGGCCAATGTTCATTGTACAGCGCGCGGCTGTTTTTAGCGCGACAGCGTTGAGGCTCGTGTCGCAGAAAAGCCGGTGTCAGCGTCGGCAGCGTTGGCGCCTCCGCGAAAATCCTCCTCCTCGCACTCCTCCGCCTCTTCCTTTTCCTTCCCTTACGGCTTGGTACGGGTGTTTAAAGAGAATAGTGAGACAGGATCGTTTCATTTCCTTAAAACCAATTTTCATTTCATTTTCTTCCTTTCCGGTCCGGTTTGGCTGTCCACCGAGATATGTGAGACAGGCGTCCTCTCCTTAAATTGTCCAACGGGCCACGCGTCGCGCTGTACGGGCGATGGCGTTTCATGCACACCTTGGCAACGCCGCAGCACGCTGTCGCGTCTCACTCTTAAAGACGAAACTTAAGCGTCCCCCCGGGTTCAAACCCGACCGCGCCGGCTGCGTTTTTATGGAGGAAAAACGCTAAGGCGCCCGTGTGCTGTGCGATGTCAGTGCACGTTAAAGATCCCCAGGTGGTCGAAATTATCTCGGAGCCCTCCACTACGGCACCTTTTTCTTCCTTTCTTCTTTCACTCCCTCCTTTCCCGCTTCCCTTAGGGCGCGGTTCAGGTGTCCAACGATATATGAGACAGATACTGCGCCATTTCCTTTCCCCAAAAACCAATTATTATTATTATTAGGCGCCTCCCAATTTTTTTTGCTGTTCTTCGCCTACAGCGTAAAGCAAAATGAAGAGTAAAAATAATATCTCCGCTTCGCCTAAATCTCATACTCTAATTTGACATTGATTAAATCATAGATGCAACGCCGCCAGTACATAATCAGCGTCGAAAGTAAGCAAGGGTTATACTTAGACGTTGCATTTCTTGAGCAGAAGCCTCATACTTTACCACTAATATTTTGTGCGCTGAAAGCATTAGCTAGCGGTACCTAATCAGGTAATCACCGGCTCCAACTCCAGTTCGATGGACTTGTGAGCAGCTATTTGTGCATAAACACGAGCTTAAAAGCAAGCTCGTGTTGATGTTTGCTACGAGTTGGTTTTGTACCTAATTGTCTCGGCCAGATATGTTATGTGCTCCCATGTACCCTTTCCTGCGCACACTGATTGATTGCCTGGAGGTCAAATAAACTTGTATTTTTGTATTTAGTAAGCGCATATAGCTATCACAAGCCAGCCTGTCTTCATAGGGCCTGTCGATGGGTCTCCACGAGTTCCCCGATCGTGTTGTGGAGGCTCAGGCCTAGTAATCTGTTTGTGGGGGTGTTGAAGAGAAGATGAAGTGCGACTTTGAATGCCTTGCGGATCAAGGCATCCAAAGTATTTATGTCTTGGTTGGATAGTTCTAGGTATGGGGTAGTGTAGAGCACACGGCTGAGGACAAAAGCATGAATGAGGCGACAGAGGTCGCGCTCCTTCATGCCTCTATGATCGCCCGAAACTCTACGGATGAGAAGCGATATCGCGCCTGCAACCTGCTTGAGTTTCTTGAGGGTGGTGGTGTTTTTTCCATCGTTCTGGATATGCAGGCTGATATGCTTGGGTATCGGGACCGAGGTCTTCACCGCATGACGATGAACTCTGCAGACGACGGAGAGAAGCCTTCAGGAGGGTTGGCAAACTTGAAGGTTTATTTACATATTTACAAGAGAAGCAGGAAGACAAAAAGTCAGAGATGAAGTGCTGTGAAAGCAGCCAAATGGCGGCTTAAATACAGTGGATATTCCCTAGGCACCTAGCTAGGGAAACCGGTGGCTGATCAAGCGTCCAATGGCTAGACACACTCTTCATAGTCTCTTCCCTAACCCCGTGACCGCTCCGCCCCCACAAACACGTGCACAGGCGATAAGGAATACTGGGGCCTTGAGGTCCTGGAATGCTGTTTCCGACCGGTTGACCATGTGCATAAGGTCGTTGGCTTTGTAGGCGGTGATCCCCTCCGTGGAAAGATGCGTCCTGACGGCCCCCGCATTCCAGAGGGTAAGATGAATCAGCCGTGTCCACCCCCGCTTTGTCTGGCCGCGCAGGCAAGCGAGCGAGGCGGGTCCGGCGCCTTTGTTCGGGTCTTTTCTGCCGGTCCACGTGAGGGCGCAATTCGGAAGAAATGCCGCATTCCATACTCCGGACGAAGGGATGAGAGGCCTTTCGTCACAGCTCACCGTCGCCAGGAGCCGTTCCTGATCCTCTGCTCAGGACGACTGCACCTTTGGTCAAACATAGTTCTATGGCACCTGCCGGGCTCATCTGATCCCGCTGTCGGGGCCTCCGATCACAACAATCCGTCCGCCGCCAAGAAGACGCCACGAAGTGGCTGCAGCTGGTCGGTGCACCACGAATGGGCGTCAGAGTCCCAATCGGCCTCGTAGTAGTCAGTCCACTTGACCTGCACAGCTGGCAAGGGTCCTCAACGGAGCATTAGCGATCAGATCTGAGCTCAGCCCCTACCTCCGGCTAGGCAGCACGTGGCCAGCCTCAGAACATTGCCAGGTCTTTAATACAGAGCAATATGGCTGCAAATTTTGGATGACTTAACCCTCGCCAACAGCTCACGCCCGGAAGTCTGCTGAACCAAAACTAGTTCCTCTCTGTTTTTCCTTTTTTCGCAAGACATGCGTCTGAAGTTTGGTAAGAAACTTTTTTTTTCGGCAATGAGGTAGGTACGGAGAAGCAAGAAAAAAAACAAAACAAAAACCAAAAATGATACGGTAGCTTTTCTCGAGCATTAGGGCATTTTACGCCAGATTATGCAGGCAAGCTACGACTTAGACAGTCGGCATTCGCGTTTTCCCGCCCTTTTCGGTAGCGGTAGCCCGACTGAGTCACTGGTAGAGGACCGACTACGTCCCCCACCAAACGACGGAAGGGTTCGCTAATCACGGGCACTAGCTTCATCGGAGCCTTCCTTAAATCCCCTGGCTTTCCGACACGCTGAGAGGTGTCGCCGGACTTTACAAACTGCTTGACATCCCTGACGCAGCCAGGCCAATAAAACTCCTGTAGAAGCCTAGCTTTAGTTTTCTTCACTCCAAGGTGGCAAGACCAACCCCCACCATGGCACAATTTAAGGATGCCTGCGCGGTATTTCTGCGGCACCACGAGCCGATCAAACTGGACCCCCTTTGAGTCCTTGTACTCGGCGTCGCATCTGTTTCTGCTGCGAGCCTCTCCGCTCGTCTCAGAAGCATCGCCTCCAGGGTTTGCCCCTGCCTGACCCGTCGTGGGAGAGCCTTCGTTCTTCCTACGATTTACTTCAGCTGCAATCTCGCGAGCCTTCGCACGAGTGAGCGCCTGGACGGTTCGATCGCCGAAACTACGACCCTCTTCTTGGAGCATCTGCTCCGACCGATTTGAAAAGAGGTACGGAAATTTTTCCGGCAGATTCGGTGATACCGCTGCCTCCGTTTCCAGAACGCCAACGGGCCCTCTATTCTAACTCCTGCGATCGGCAAGCACGCGCTATTCTCTTCGGCCACCTGCCTAATCCCTGCACATTCCCCAGTAAAATCAGCTGCGTTCACGTACTTGGGGTGGATTACGCCCATGGTGGCCGCGGAGTCCCTCAGAACCCGGCACGGTTTTCCGTTAACCTGCATGTCTTTCAGGTATGGCTCTAGCAGGCGCATGTTCTCATCGCCCGCCTCCACCAAGGAGAGAACGATTTCCTGCTTCCTGCAAGCGTGGGCGAAGTGACCGGGCTCGTGACAACGGAAACACACTGGTTTCTTTCTGGCTTCAAAAGCCTTATCCCTCTCTTTTTCGGTCGCCCCCTTTGTGGGGTTGCTTAATTCTGCTTTGTGGCCCTCGTTCCGCTCCCAGTTGCGGCTTGCTGCCCCTCCTGTCTGGATCCGTTGAAATTTCTTTTCTACTTTGTGGCTAACGGGGGCAGGCGCACCCTCTGCTACGCGCTTGGCATGGAACTCTTCGGCCAGCTCTGCTGCACTTTCTAGGGTTTTATTTCCCGGCCTGTCCTGCACCAACACGCGCATTTCTTCCCTCAAAGAGCCAAAAAACTGCTCCAGGCAGATCACTTCTATTATTTTATCGTGAGTTCCGTAAGCCTGTTCTCCCTTAGCCATTCCTTCAGGTCTGCCTTAAGGTTATACGCAAAATCCGGAAATTACTGGTTAGGCTGTTTTCTGGCTTCCCTGAAGCGGCGCCGAAAGGCCTCTGCGCACAGGCGATACTTTTTTAGGAGTGCTGCCTTTACTTTATTATACTCTGCGGCCTCTTTTGTCAGACGAGCGAGTACTTGGGCCGCCTCACATGGAAGAATGGTCAGAAGATTCTGCGACCAAGACTCGGTCGGGAACTCGCAACTTTCACATGCCCGCTCAAAGTTCACGAGAAAGAGCCCTATGTCCTCTCCAAGTTTGTACGGTTGCAAGATGTCCTTTATTTTTATTTTTGATGCTGCCTGGCTTGCCGCTGTGTTCGGTACCTCTAGCCTAGTGCGTTCTGCCTGTGCAGCCTGAGC
This sequence comes from Amblyomma americanum, assembly GCF_052857255.1. NCBI lineage: Eukaryota > Metazoa > Arthropoda > Arachnida > Ixodida > Ixodidae > Amblyomma > Amblyomma americanum. The sequence continues at coordinate 97,747,234 of NC_135507.1, forward strand.
TATCTGTAGATCGAGCCGTTTTTTCTCGATCTCTCTTTCATGCTCTTCGCGCTTCCTTTCGTGCTCCCTTTCCTGCTCTTCGCGCTTCCTTTCGTGCTCCCTTTCCTGCTCTTCGCGCTTTTTTATTCATCCTCTCGCTTCTTTTGTTCCCTTTCCTTCTCCAACTCCTCCTTAATTAGCTCCCAACATTCTACTATCTCCTCCTCGTCCGCACCGAAATCCTCAATTGCCCTAATCAATTCAGGTTTTCTACGGATCGACCCACAATCAATGCCCAATTCCCCGCATACGAGAACTAGGTCTGGTTTGCGCAGCTTCTTCCAGTCCATGACTATTTAAGCAACGGCAAGTCTCTACTCAAGTGGTCAGAGGAGCCCCGGCTGCCTCTTATACCAACCTTCAATTACCTAGGCTAACAAATTTCCAAAGTTGTAAAACCTGGCAATGCTCCAAGAGAAAGACCGCGCACTTACCATACCAGAGTCAGGACCAGGCGCAGACCATCCCACCGCTGCCACCAGTTGATATGCTTGGGTATCGGGACCGAGGTCTTCACCGCATGACGATGAACTCTGCAGACGACGGAGGGAAGCCTTCAGGATGGTTGGTAAACTTGAAGGTTTATTTACATATTTACAAGAGAACCAGGGAGACCAAAAGTCAGAGAGTTGAAGCGCTGTGAAACCAGCCAAATCGCGGCTTAAATACAGTGGCTATTTCCTAGGTACCTAGCTAGGGAAACCGGTAGCTGATCAAGCGTCCAATGGGCAGACACACTCTTCATAGTCTCTTCCCTAACCCCGTGACCGCTCCGCCCCCACAAACACGTACACAGGCGATAAGGAATCCTGGCGCCTTGAAGTCCTGGAATGCTGTGTCCGACCGGTTGACCAGGTGCATAAAGTCGTTGGCTTAGCAAACGGTGATCCCCTCCGTGGGAAAGAGGCGTCCTGGAATGTGGTTTCCGACGGGTTGACCATGTGCATAAGGTCGTTGGTTTTGTAGGCGGTGATCCCCTTCGTGAAAAGATGCGTCCTGACGGCCCCGGGCATTCTAGAGGGTAAGATTAATCAGCCGTGCCGCCCCCGCTTTGCCTGGCCGCGCAGGTAAGCGAGCGAGGCGGTTCCGACGCCTTTGTTAGGGTCTTTTCTGCCGGTCCACGTGAGGGCACAGTTCGGAAGAAATGCCGCATTCCATACTCCGGACGAAGGGATGAGAAGCCTTTCGTCACAGCTCACCGTCGCCAGGAGCCGTTCCTAATCCTCTTCTCAGGACGACAGCACCTTTGGTCAAACATAGTTCGATGGCGCCTGCCGGGCGCGTCTGTTCCCGCTGTCGGGGCCTCCGATCACAAGGCCCAATACGCCGAGGGTGTCAACCTCCGGTACCGGGTCCCCATTGAGTTCGATGGCAATGGGGGAGCGGGGGGAGCGTTGGTTCTTAGGCCGGATGAGGAGCAGTTCGGACTTCTCTGGGGAACAAGCCCAATATATAATGCTTACACAAACCTCCACAGGCCGGTATATCCTGGACTCCCTCGGAATCAGAATACCGGCCAACGACCCAACCCTCCTCCCCATTCCTCGGTCCCTTCACGTAGAGCTGATCATCAAGCCACTGCCAAAAAATATCACCCCTCCCACCATGAGCAGCGCCGCAGAGCCCGTGCGAAGGCACTCCACCGAGTGTACGGCTCCGAGCCGAACGCCGTATGGGTGGACGCCGCCTGCACGGGTGACGAAGCAACCGCAGCCGTGGTGGAGTCCTCTTCATCCGCCCTCCTCACACTACCTCTCTCCCAGACACCACCCCAGAAGCTGCAGAAGAAGCCGCCATCGCAATTGCCATCACCCGCACGGAAGCCCAGTACATTTTAACAGAATCTAAAGCTGCAATTCTAAATTTTGCGCGAGGCCGAGTCCACGTCTCTGCTTTTGGCATACTGGGCTCGCCCGATGCACCCCCACCCCGTCATGTAGAGCTTATATGTGTGCCTGCGCACTCCGGGAATCCCGGAAACGAGGCCGCCAACCTTTTAGCCCGAGGTTCTTTAAACCGGGTTCAGGTGGCCTAATAATAATAATAATAATAATTGGTTTTTGGGGAAAGGAAATGGCGCAGTATCTGTCTCATATATCGTTGGACACCTGAACCGCGCCGTTATGGTAGGGATAAGGGAGGGAGTGAAAGAAGAAAGGAAGAAGGAGGTGCCGTAGTGGAAGGCTCCGGAATAATTTCGACCACCTGGGGATCTTTAACGTGCATTGGCATCGCAAAGCACACGGGCGCCTTACCGTTTTTCCTCCATAAAAACGCAGCCGCCGTGGTCGGGTTCGAACCCGGGAACTATGTATCAGTAGTCGAGCGCCCTAACCACTGAGCCACGGTGGCCTCGGATCGGGGATTTGCGAGGGAGCGAATGCACTCGTTCAGCGAGATGACGCAGGCCTCCAGAGCCTCGCGCCAGCTCTACCCCCGGCCGCACCCCTCCCTAGATAACAAACACGTAACACAATGTCGCAAACTACAGACACACACACACTCCCCTCACCCCTGACCCTAGCTCACTAACATCCCTCCTTCGCCACTCCTGCCTGCACCTTGTGCCTAGAACCATTCGCCTCTTCCCTCCACATCCTCTCCCTCTGCCCGGCGGACCCTCCCCCGCGCGGCCTAGAGGACCTCAAGACCTGGGAGGACTGGGAGACCCTGCTGCGCTCGGAGGACCCGGATATGCGCGCATACCAGGAAATCACACAATATTACAGACTAAATCGTCAGATTTATCCGGGAGCGGACAAAACGCTCAATAAAAAAGAGGAGGTTCTTTGGAGGAAATTACAGACAGGGGTTTTTCCCAACCCCGTACTCTACAGCAAGTGGCATCCTACAGTATTCAGGTCAAAGTGCAAATTTTGCGATCAGCCAGCAAATTTGGTCCACATGGTGTGGACGTGCCCGGCTAAATATGATAGCTCACGCACTATAGAATCCTGGGAGGCTTTGCTCCGCAGCCCAGACCCCAACGTCCAGCAAGACATCATCGGTCAAGCCCTTGCCGCTGCTGTATCCCAAGGGATCCCGGCCGACGGCTAGGGCCGACAGGGGAGATGGACTTCTCTCCTGGCGTTCATTGACTGGTGTTACAATAAAGTTGTTTCTCTCTCTCTCTCTTCTGTCTTCATAAACTTCTTTATTTTGATGAACTCTTCCGAAACTTGAGATCACTTAATTTCACCGTGCAAATATGGCGCGATAGTTTTAAAATGTCTGTGCGGTCGTTTGAGGATTCCTTGGCCCACCATTACGCAGATATAGGCAGCTTTTCACGTGACATCACGTCCTGTCTATTACACGTAATCGCACATAATAATCCGTGACGCTAATTAGTGGCAATTAAAATTAACTTTTCCGTTTATGTCATTTGAGAACAATGCTGTGCGACATGTTTGTACAAATCCTCTGTTCATCCGCCTCAACGAAATCCTCATTGGTGAAGTAGAGTGCCCGGCTCCCGACCGAAGAGACTCCGATTCACTTCCGCATGAAAACTTTAAAGCGAAATATTTACTAGCCTAGTGGCGCCGATTTCGCTGTGTCTGCACGAATTACCTCGAACAGGAGGAGCGGAGCTGCGTAAGTAACCACGTGACTCGCACCAGATGCAGTGGCGCGCTCCGCCGTCGGCGCCGGCTGCGCGCTGCCTATCCAGTGTCTCGCTAAGGAGGAAGCAAGTCAGCCGAAGCCGGCGTCCTCGAGAATGCGTTTTCGCAGACGTCGGGCCGAGTCTGATCACCCGGTCTACATTGCCAATAAAAGGCAGGTAGCTTGTTCGCATAACCCTGCGTTTTAGATTTATCGTGAGGATAAAAGCGAATGGAGAGGAAACTGTGTGCACCCACTCAATGTCGTGAGTCGGAAGCCACTTATATGCACGGTAATATAGCCATGTGTTTCTATTAATGCACTTTATTCCAAGGCGAATGCTTTGTATGTCGCATTACTTCAAAACCCGTAGAGTGTATTGTGGCACAAAACAATCGGAGTGCCATTGAGATGGCAAGAAGAGGAGAAAGAGAGAGTGAGAGAAACTAGTTTAGTTGCCATAGGTGCCGGGAATGTGGGCAGGTGGGTCCTGTGTAGCCCCCAAGTGGAGGCGATGTCCTGGGCCCACGAAATCAGTGCAATTTGAGTGGCCTTGTATGTCTGGGTGAGGAGTTGTTCTCAGCTTTCTGCAGAGGAAGCTGGCAGGAGGTCCCGTGGGGGCAGGATATTTTCCCATCCCCAAAAGATGTGCTCCTGAGCGGCGGGCAATCCGTCGTTGCAATTTCGGCATATGGGCTCGTATTCCGTATCCGTGATTAGTGATAGTCCTGAGTGTCTAAGAATTGAGTGTGTCGGCAAGGCACGGAGCAGGGCGGTGGTCTGTGCTCTGTCGAGGCGGGGAACGGCGTCTCGTCTCTTTATGAAAATTGGTCATGTCGGCAAAAGTCTGGGGCTTCAGCGAGGGCGCCTCAGTCCGTAGGGCTAGCTGCCCGCATTGTTAATGCCCAGGCAAGTCGCTCGGCCTCTTCGTTTCCAGAGTTGCTCGCGTAGGCGGGTACCCAGGGTGGGTGTCTGGGCGACAGTTTCAACATCTGAAGGGGACAACTCCGCTTCTGTTCCGAAAGCACCAATCTCTCAACGAAGCTGTCGCGCGCCGCTCGATCGTTCAAGCCAAGCTTGCGGCGTCCATCGCTGCCCCGGTCTCCGGCACACCGGCTGGCAAGACGCAGCCTCCTGCCTCACTGGCTGCAGGAAGCAAAGGGAAGGCCCGTTCTAACTGGTAGCCTCGCCGACTCCCAAGACCAGGCCCAGAGGACTTCGTGGTTCTGCTCAAGCCATGCAAACAGAGGTCGCTGCACCAAGCCTTTTCCGAAAACCTCTTCGGCGCCACCATTACGGCCTACCTCGGGCCCAAGGTAGCAAGGTCTGTTCCGGTTCTACCATCCCGTGAACAAAACCTCGTTGTGATTTACACCCCGAACCCGGCGGCGGCTGATGGCTCCTTGGGGACATCTCCATTAACACCGAGCATGGGAATATTCCACTCCACGGATACCTTCGACAAGACGGAGGCGATGTCTGCCACGGCGTCGTCACCGTCAGCAACTCGGACACTTTTGAATCGCTTTGGAAGCAGGTGGAGTGGAGGGCAGGCACCATCGCCGAGGTTAGGAAACTCGGCACCTCTAACAAAGCTCGGATCACCTTCGCCGGGAGGGAAAAACCGCGTTTTGCGTACTACTAGAGCATGCTCATCCCTGTGCAAAACTACTGCCGTACGATCCCGGCCTGCGGCTTGTGTGAGGCCGTTGGCCACCGAGTGGATGCTTGTCCCAACACGCAGCCGAACACGAGCTGTCTGTGTGGGCAACAGGCCCCGCTTCAGGAGGGTGTTGGGTCCCCTCACGATTGCGTGCCGCGGTGCTCGGTTTGTGCCGGAGCACACGCCACTAACTCGCGGGAGTGGGCTTCGAAATTCCGCAAGCACAAGATGCCCACCCCAAAAGAAAAAAGCTGCCAAGAAGAAGAGTCATCATCTTCGCCGCCCCGGTGAGTTACCAAGCCGGGACAACAACACAGAGAAGCCGGTGACACCTACCAGAGAAGCCGGCAAACGCGCGTCGACGCAGCCGGCACCACACGGCGACACTGGAAAGCAGTCGACAACGCCACCACACGACAAGACTAGGGCATGGGTCAGCGCCGTGAAACATGGAACGCAGTTGAACAATACGGACAGGGCTGCCTCCTCCTCCCCTCCCTCCTGCCCCCCTGCGGCACGTAGTTCCGAGCAAACCAAACTAGCAACTCTTGAGGGCAAAATTGAGATGCTGCTCGAGAAAATTGCGCTCCTACAATCGCAGTCAAAACAGACTATCACTCCCCCCTCTGGCCCCTCTACGGAGGCACCAAACGCAGCACTGAACGCGGATGCTGCACTTGAGGCCCGTCTAGAGGCCCGCATGGACGCCCGTTTAAATGCCCTAGAAAGTCAAATTTTCGCGACAGTCACCTCTGCGATCGCCAAAATAACCAAAATTGTACCCACAATCGTCGCACAGCACATCGCTCAATCTTCGTGTGGCGTCCGTCGAGTCGGCGGTCTATTCAAATATGTGTCTGGCACCTATCCCAAAATGCATCGCGCCATGGAAAATTTAGTAGAAGACTACGACGGCTGTTCGCTCTCCGAAATACAGGCTGGCCCCCTCACCCCGAGTGCTGCCTCCGGAGCACCGTCCCTACAATCGACCTCTCACCTAACGGACCATGGCGGACAGGCCTCAAATTAGGCGCTCTTCTGGTACCAATTCAGCCACCCCCATCCTAATTAATCAACGGAACTGCTGCGGATTCCGTTTCCGTGCCAAGCGGGTTAACGTCCGGCTTTTTCTGTCAACATTCCATTCACTTCCTGCGGTGGTTGCCCTCCAGGAGCCAGGTAGCGGCGCAATCCTTACAAATTATGTTACGTTCCAGGTGGATCCCTCTTCCTGTATCTGCGTGCACAAAAATTATACAGCCAACTTGGTTGATTTGGACCTCAATGCTGCATATTCTTATGTAAAATCACTCTTCTTGCGCTGAAGAAAAAGAAACGCACGCTTACGTATACTTAACATCTATTCTTCTCCCAAGATAAAGCCCCCTTCAGTCGCGCCCTGAAGGCTGCGGGCAGTGACCCCCTGGTGATCGTGGGCGACTTCAACGCTCAAAGCACACTCTGGGAGCACGTGCGTGAAGAGAAGCGCGGCCGCAAGCTAGCGGAACTTGCGTCCACGCTGGGCCTGACCCTTCACACCGACCCTGCACATCCAACGCGAAGGAGTAACTCCGTGACTCGGGACACGTATCCGGACCTTACCTTCACCAAAAACATAAGACACGCAGAATGGGCCAACACCGAGGAAACCCTCGGCAGTCACCACTGCATACTCAACACCAAAGTCAGAAACAAACCACTGCCAAGATCCCACGCCCAAGCACGCCTACCCGACTTGACAAAGTTCCGGCAAACTTACACTAATTCGGCCTCTATTCACGAACAAGGCTACAATCCTACCGCGCGTGGTCACTAGAATTAGTTACACACCTTCGTTCGGTAGAAACTCAAGTTCAACTATCGGAGGCCTCGCTGGAGGTAGACAACCACCTCCTGCACATCTGCAAGGCGCGGCACAGCCTCGTCCGCAGATGGCGCCGCTAAAAACATAATCGGAAGCTCAAAAATTCGCATCGCCGAGCTCACCCCGCGAGCGGCTGAGTACGTGGCAGAGCTCGCCGACTCGAATTGGGTGGACCTACGCAACACGGCCGGTAGACATATGTCTAGCCGGAGCACTTGGCGTCTCTTTCGCGCCTTGATCGATTCGACTAAAACCAGACCGAGACACGAATGCACCTCCAACGGGCTATCCATAGCTTCGACTGAGATAACTCTAAATTAGCATGTAAACTACGCGATCAAAAGCTCTGCATTCAAAAGGACCCCCGAAGACCAGCGTACTCGTATGCATGTTCCGAGAACGCGGAACTGGATCAACCGTTCAGGCTCCGCGACCTGAGGGCGGCCTTGAGTAAATGAAACAAGGAACGGTGCCGGAAACAGATGAAATTACTTGCCAACCTTCCCGACCTGGCCTACAAGACACTTCTCGCATATATAAACTCTATCTGGCAAGGTGAGGCACCCCTCCCAATCGAATGGAAGACCGCCCTGGTCACCTTCATACCTAAAGCCGGCAAAACCATAAACACGGATAAACTCCGCCCCATCTCCCTCAAGTCTCTTGCGGGAACTTGCTGATGAAGACTATGTTGCGAGACAGGCTGTCCGAGTTTTTGGAAAACTAAAATGTATTCGCAGACACCATGTTCAGGTTCCGCTCGCAGCGGTCCGCGCAGAATGTCCTTCTTCAACTGGACCACAAAATTCTGAATCCCGACGAATAATGACAAGGCAGTACTTAATGACAAGGCAGTACTCGCCCTCATATGAAGGAGGCTTTCGACAATGCAACACACGACATAAATCTGACACCCCTCTCCCACACCACCTGCGGACACAACACGCTTCAGTTCATTAGGCAATTCCTCTCCGCCCGGCAATCGTATGTCCGTATACAAGATGAACACGGCCCCTACCAATTAGGTACGAGAAGTTCCCCGCAGGGCGTGGTCCTCTCACCTCTACTATTGAAGTTGGCAATGATGAAACTTCCGGCGCAGCTGGAAAGTGACGAGAGCATACAGCACGCGCTATATGCCAAAGACATCACCATCTGGGCGAAGCACGGATCGGTAGGAGACATTGAAGCCAACCTGCAGCAGGCGGTAGAGATTGTGGACACATACGCCCGCAGCTGCGGCCTTGAATGCTCTCCGGCAAAATCGGAATTTGTGCACATTCGACCCTCGCCGAAGTGCACTACCAAAATCGAACTGTCCCTATCGAGCGGACCCATCCCAGAACAGGCTGAGATCAGAGAACTGGATCTCTTTATCAATAAACACCGCCGTGTGGACACAACACTGGCCAAATTGCGCAATTTGGGGGACCAGGTGGGCCGCATGATCCGCCGGGTTTCAAATAACCGCGGGGGGTTACGGTGCAATAATGCCTTGCGGCTGGCGCACGCATTCGTAACCAGTCGAGTCTTGTACTCGACTTCTTACGACCACCTTCGCAAATGTGACGAGAAAGCCCTTGAGGTGGTTGTCCTTAAGATTTACAAGCGTGCTCTCGACCTCCCGGTCACCACGCCCCACCAGCGCCTCCTGGGCCTGGGGAGCGTCAACACCATTCTGGAGCTCCGAGACGCACACTTGAAAAACCACTACACAAGACTCCCAATGACAGCGCCGGGTCGCCACCTGCTTGCCGACTTCACATCCACCATCCAACGCTAAAGACAGAGCGCGTGCGCATCCCCTAAATCTGGAGGTACGCCCTGCACGTACGCCCTCTTCCGGACAACATGACACGAGACGACCATAGTGGCCGGCGCCTCGTGCGGGCGGAAGCCTTGGCACGCTACTATGGAAACAAACACGGAGTATATTACGCAGACGCCACCGGCCCACATCATGGGGGATGGTACACCGCCGCAGTCGTCCAACAAAACACCGCGGTGAACAGCTTTACGTTCAAGGCTGAAGATATTACTCATGCGGAAGAGGTGGTAATCGCGCTCGCCGCCGCCCATCAGGACTCGCGGGTCGTCATTACCGACTCGCGACGGGCCTGCAGGAACATCGAAAGGGGTTTTATTCCCTATTTGGCATACCGAATTCTTCAACATAGTAATTATCACAGGGCCCGCGTCCCGCACAATAGTGTGGACTCCCGCGCATACTGGTCTCGAGGGCAACGAAGCGGCCGACGCCGCTGCCCGTGCGATCACTCTCCGGGCATCACGTTCGCCTCCCACCGATGCGGACTTTGACCTTAATCCGGCTTTTACCTTCAAGGAAATCATCCAGTATTACCAATTCGGCCACATAATCTGTCCTAAGCCCTGCAAGGGCCTCACGAAGGCGGAGGAACACTTACTCCTTCGCCTTTATACTAAAACACTTCTGTCCCCAGCAGTCATCAAACATTTCGACCCTGCGTGCACAGGGGAGTTCCCGCACTGCAGGGAAAAGTCTTCGGACATTTAGCACATGGTGTGGGCAATGCAATAAACTTCGCATCTTCCCCCTATGACCAACCCTACCCGGGAGGACTGGGAGGCAGCCCTGCTTGGCTGCTCTTACCTGGGGAGCCAAAGGTCATGGTCGGGCGCGACTGAGCAGCAGCTACCGCCACTGGGCTCCTGTAATGAGCAGCCCACCTAGCATTTGTAAGAAACGGACCCGTAAGGACCGCTCCACTTGCTCCCTGTATATATTTTGGAAATAAAGTTTTTCAGACAGTCAGTTCATAAAAACGCAGCCGCCACAGTTGGGTTCGAACCCGGCAGCTCCGGATCAGTAGCCGAGCGCCCTAACCACTGAGCCACCTCGGCTGGTCGGGACAAAATAAGATTGGTTTTCTATAAAGCGAAAGTTTTACTGGCTGCAGGTTGAGCAGTTTCGCGTGATACCTGTAGAGCCGTACTGGAGAGCCGTGCTGTCATATCGCCAATTTCAGTTTCGGTTTGCGTTCATCGGCTTGGTTCTTTCTTGTCTTCGCATATGTGTACTTCACGTGATTCCATTCTATAATACATGGAGGGACAAAAAACTCAAGAGTGTGCTTCCAGCGATAACCTTGAAGCCTAGTTAAAAAAAGAATCGTCCATTTTTGTAGTCAGGTTAAATGCCAATTACGTGAGCTAGCAGTTGGCTTCTCACTTCGGTTCCGGTGTCCAGATGCAGTGTTCACGAATGGTAGTTGTTGGGATAACAATAACAGGTTAATGTCCATGTATGCGGAATTCGTCATTCTCTCCATTCATAGATCCCTGGGAGTCTTCCTATCCCTCCTTATGCAGCAGTGCAGCGGTCAAGCGATATGCCACTGCCGTTCTATGGAAGGAGCTGCCATTGGTGGCACTTTGGTTGCCTGGGTTGGATTGCGACCCAAGAAGCTTGGCTTTCGTGAGCAGCCTCTCGTGATTAAATGAGCTGCTGCCTCACATGATGGGCAGGATGCTAGGTTATATGCTATATATGCAGGACATGTGGGAAGCCATTCGGTAGAAGGATGAATCCCAACATAAAAAGTAACCACTTTTTACTAGCGACGGCAGCGGATGAGCATACCCACGCGACGCTCGTACGGGTAGCGGAAGGTAAAGAGCCGCTCTTTCCAGCCGGGCAGCCTGTTTTTGTAGCCGCCGTTGGTGACGCGTGCCTCGGGTGACGCAGCGGTGGCGCTGTGCTTTATCGGTAACGCTGTGCTTTATCGGCAACGCAGTCCAGCGCGTGGCCGTGTTACTCTGCGCCGGATGATAACAACGTGGAGGTTGCGCGGAAATGTGCGCTGAGTGTGTCGCCACAGATATATACATGCTGGGCAGGTTGCCCACCACCCGGTGGGCACCTGAGCAACATGCTACAAAACCAGCTTCAGACACCCAGACAGACAGCCAGACGGGCGGGCGGGCGGGCGGGCAGGCGGGCGGATGGACGGACGGACACACAGCTGATAAATGAGGGAAGTTCCCGCTATAAGTGCGAGCGCCCGAAAAGTAAAAAGGAGAGAGTAGATCCCCCTCGTGATTGCACCCCGTGATGGCGTGCGGCAATATTACCACTGAATCCGGAACGGATAATAGTGCAACCATAATGAAACCACGGGTTGAACACATGGATAAAAAAATTCAGGAGAGAGCATGACGTTAAAAGGCCAGCCTTCATAAGCCAAGTACTCGTAAAGCCATTCCCTCTCTCGGCTTTTATATCTATAGCTACACTTGGCTACCAGTAGCGAATTTCGCTGTGGTCCGGAGAGGAAAGTTGTGCGCATGCGCCGTTGATGATAACCGGAGAGGAGCAGCAGGTGCGGCGTGCGTTTCGCCGTCGCCGGAGAGGAAAGCTGAGGAGCCGGACGGAGCGGACGCGCTCCATATGGGCTCCGTCAACTTTCTTCCTTTTTGCGGAATTACGTCATCCAACCTCCAGAAATCTTAACTTCACGCTTGGCTAACCACCCCTTGGACCTCTTCGAGAACTTCGTTGGCGGTGAGTGCTCCTTATTTTTGCACAAGCTGCCTTTGCAGACATCCGAGGCGGCGCCGATGCTGTAAACCTAAGGACGCTATGGCGGCGCACGGCTGGCCGCGCGTCATGTCAACACAGCATATGGATAACTGCATGGCATCCCACCTAGGCCCCAGCGGGCTGTGCTCACTGCATGCCGCTGCCGGAAGAAGTCAGGACTCTGCCTAAACAGAGGTCCAGGACATTCCACCCGGACTTAACGAACAACGCTCGAAGGAGAAGGGACCAACGCTGGGGACGCCGTCGGAGGACCCTTACTCCAACTGAACGCTAAGCCTCTACAAGCGCACAAAAGGCCGCCTCGTTCAAGGTCAGCAAGTCATGGTTGAGGGTACCCCTCTCGGGCCTGCTATCACCCTACCATCGCCTTCGCTCATCAAGCAGAAGCCGATCCCACCATCTATAAATCTACGCAAGCTTCCGCCTGTTCCGAAGAGCGACTTGAAAATCGTAATAGAGCGGAAGAAAGGCCTCCTGGTCAAGACTTTTACCAACCACCAAGTATCCCGAGCTTTATCTCAAGCCTGTGAAAATCATGTAGAAGTTTCTAAACTCCTGGTTCGTGTGCGGCCGGGCTATACCATCATTATAACTACCACCGCTCACCAAGATGTAGCCAAATACTAAAGAAAATCACCCAGATCACGCTTGAAAACGTGGAATACCCCGTCAATACATACGTGACGGACCCAGACGGAGTATCGAGAGGAGTCATACATAGGATAGGACCCAACACCCCTGACGGACGAGCTCATGGCCCATCTCGGAGTTCGAACCCAATGAGTTGAAGTCCTGCAACCCGGCATGCTCGGTAAATCAACGACAGCGGTCATCACGTTCAGCTCGCCGACACTTCCCCTTTGGGTCCATTTCTACTTGAGACAAACAGAATGCTACCCCTACAAACCCACCCGACAAGTCTGCCAGGTATGCCAAAGCATCGGACACCGGTCAGACCTGTGACCAACACCAGACATGAATATCTGCCGCAACTGTGGCACGAGGGATCCAGATGGACTCCATACTTGCTCCCCACGCTGCACAGCCTGCGGAGAAGCCTAAAACACGGGGTCCCAGGAGTGGCAAAGACCCCTTAAGCCCGACACTCGGCGCCACCAAAAGAATCCCTTCCTTCCCAATAAAACGGGAAACTTGCAAAGAAACGAGCAGAATCCACCAGGGCAGACCATATCATTTTAATACCTCAACAGAGCCAACAATCCCCCAACCTACGAATCAGGTGGTTCAGCACGGATCAAGAAGCCTCATCGCGCTCCCGGTCGAGATCACGTTCCCACTTGAGATCTAGGGCGGACCTACACATGCATTCAAAGGACCGATCCCCCATCCCGTCAACGTCTACCGGAAAGCAGAACCACAAGAAATCAGCGAAAAAGTCACCACCCAACATAATGATCAGGTGAGCTGTCCAGCTTTAAGCGTCTCTCACTCCTCAAGCACCTGCTCTAAATGTTCTCAACTAGAAAAGGACAACAAACACCTTACAGAACAAATCAATGACCTAAATCAGCGCCTTCAGCACCTAGAAGCACAACGACAACAACCCGCGCAGTCAGCACAACGACAAACGCTAGGAACTAAAGCTAGGGATGTAACACCTAATGCGCAAGTAGTGGTATCTCCGACAGAACCCCTTGGTCTTCAAAATCTTGCAAGCTGCAATTCAAAAGCTCATCACACAGCAAAAGAAGTTTGTCACCGAGATGCAAGCTCAGACGCAGACCCGTACAGAGCTAGGGCAGGCCGTAGCTGAGCTGCAACGCAGCGTCCGTTTCCTGGAACACGGCCCACGCAAGAAAGTGGACGACATAAACAACCCAAGAGCCAATGTATACAGGCGCATCAACAACACAAACGACGTCAGTGACGCAAAAAGCAGCCTAGATGGCAGCAACTACTAATACCTCTAGAGACATCCCAAATCTATTGGAAATATGGCAGTGCAACTGTCGCTCATTCCATAAAAAAGGACCCTCTTTACGACTCTTCATTCAGACCTCCCCTACTCAACCCGCCTTTAGGAAAAAGGAACGCGATTCGCCACCCTAGGAGGCTACTACAGAATTTTTATCCGGATTCACCATGAGTCGCTGTGTATGTATCAAAATCCATAGCTTCTGTGGCCCACACCTCCCGAGTTATCGGAATAACCACATTTTTCTATAAGTCCTCCCCCAAAAGCTGAAGTAAAACAGCACATTTATGTTGAACCTATACACACCACCTCGTGTTCAACAAGAAAAGTTTGAAAACATACTCAAGGAAGGGCTCGAATAGCAGGCAAAAACCAGCTTGTAGTATTAGGCGACCTAAACGCGCCCCATACGGCTTGGGGTTATACAAAGGACACCAGAAAAGGCACATCCCTGTTCGAAGCAGCAGACAGGGAAGGCCTCAGGCTAGCCACGGATTTTACACCTACCATGGTCGGCAACAGCGTATGCAGGGACACCACTCCTGATCTTCACAAAGAACGCTACTAACGTCACATCGTTCGACCTCGGTGAGACCCTCGGGAGTGATCATTACATCCTGAGTACAGCAATCTCCGCTCCCAAGCTCAGACGTTTCATTGAGGATTCTAAGATCACTAATTGTGAAGCGTTTCGTAAATTCCCCCCACTCGAAGGAAGGATCACGAGCATAATAGAGTGGACACCACACATATGAGATACTCATGCTTCCGCTACTCAAACCATAAAATACATGGCCGCCACTCCGGAAGTCGATCGACATTTTCTACTGTTGCGGAAGACGAGAAAGAAACTAATAAGACGTGGAAAACAGCAGAGACTCAATAAACAACTTCGGCTGCGCATTGCGTCCATCACCGAGGTAGCTAAGCAATATTCCACCCAACTTGCCAAAAAAAAAACTGGGTACAGTTCTGTGCCTCCTTGAAAGAAACCCTGAGTACTGCTCAAACCTGGTCCATCCTCCGCATTCTCATGGAACCGGATAAAGCCAAATCGGCCACAAATCGTACACTCCAAGCAATAGCTCAACAATTCCATGGGACCGACAAGGAACTCACGGACGCTTTGTGGACGCGTTACATTGGCGACACTCCAAAACCACCTTTTCAAACTACCTGCAACGGCCTCCCAAACCCCACACTTAATGCACCAATAACATTGATCCGAGGTGCAAACTGCAGCCCGTGCATCGCAGCGCAACACCGCTCCTGGAGCGGATAAAATCACAAACGCTTTTCTTCTTAACCTCAGTCATGCCCATATCAAAGCCATCACTGACTACTTCAATGATGACCTCTGGGAAAAGGGCATTGTACCTCAGGTCTGGCGTCGTGCCGAAATTATCACCATTCCCAAGCCCGGCAAGCGGCCGCCACTTGATTCCCTCCGGCCCATCTGCCTAACATCATGTTTAGGAAAACTCTATGAACAAGTCATCCACACCCTCCTCAAAAACTATATTGAAGACAATGATCTCTTCCCTCTACTATGGTTGGGTTCAGGCCAGGCCTTTAGCCCAAGTCGCCTTCCTGCTTCTGCGACAAGAAGTGCTTACCAACATCCCCAGATGTCAAGAACATCTCATCTTGGCCTCAGATTTAAAGGGCGCCTTCGACAACATATCCCACGAGGCGATCCTTCAAGCCATAAGTGACCTTAACGGCGGAGAAAAGGTCTTTGCTAACGGTCGTGCTTTTCTCGCGGGCCGCACGGCCACGATAGGCATCGGACAAACCCGCTTCGACGTCAAAAATATGCTACACAAAGGCACACCTCAGGGAGCTATTATTTCTCCCCTGCTTTTCAACATTCCTATGCTCAGGCTATCGCGTGCACTAAAAGCACTTCCAAATGTAGGCTTTACCACATACGCGTGTTATATAACTAAATGGGCTACAAAGGGATCCCTGGGCCCAAAAGAAACCACCCAACAATCAGCAGCCCGGATCATCGAGGACTTCGCCTCGCAAAGCGGATTCCACTGCGCCCCGGAGAAATCGGAGGTCATACGAGTACATGGCCCTGATACGTCTCTCCAGGCGCCATCAACCTCACGATCGAGGATCAAGCCATCAGAGAAATTAACCTCATCCGCATTCTTGGTCTTTGGATACACAGCAACCTCCGTGTTAACCACACCATCCAGACTCTCAAAACCACCGCAGACCAGGTAGCTCGCATGATCAGCCGGATTACCAAGCATCGCTAAGGAATGCGAGAAGACACTCTTCGGTTGATGCAAGCACTGGTACTTAGCCGAATCACATACTACCCTTTCACACGCTAAGAAAGGGAAAGTAGCAGAAAGTTGGCGCCATCATAAGGGGGTATACAACATGGCCCTTAACCTTCCTAAAAACACCTCGGCGGAGCGTCTGGCCGCAGTGGGAATCTTCAACAGCTTTGCAAAACTAACAGAAGCCATCCGTGCATCTCAAACACTAAGACTTCAGACCACCCAAGCTGGGCGAGCTATCCTACGCCGAATAGGCACAGTGGTGGACATCCACGCACTGGATGCTCAATCCTCTCTAGAAAAACAGCACGGGAAATACATCAGCGTGGCTCCGGTACCGAAGCATATGCTTAAAGACGTTCACACAAGCAGACGACTAGCGCGAGTATCCTACCTATGCCGACGCCCCGAACGTGGTGTATGTTGACGCCGCAGCATAGCTGGACCATGACAAATAGGCCGCGGCGGCAGTGAACCACCGCTTGTCCACTCTATTCACTGCTTCTGTAAAAGCCGAAACACCAGCGGCCGCGGAGACCACCACCATGTCCATTGCCATTAGGCATTCCGAGTCCCAAGGCGAAAGCGCACATGTGATCACAGACTCGCAACACGCTTGTCGAAGAGGCCGAATTTCTAAGCACATCGTTCGGCTAATGGGCACCACACCCCTCACCAAGCACCAGCAAATCACCTGGACCACAGGCCACGAGGCATTGGAGGGAAATGAGAGGGCACATGCTCTATCTCGAGGCACCATCAATCGAGAGCAGCCGCAAACCGTGCCCGCTTTCACCCCTCTACCTTCTAGGTATAACGAACGCCTCGAGCTTCAGCGTCTTCAGAGACACTCCCCTTCACCTCATAGAAAATTAGACATCCAAGATGCCGTCTCTTGGCGGCAGATTGAGACGAACACATTTTCAAACCTACTACATCTCTTAAACCCAACATTATACGCCTACACCTGTCCCTGGTGCCAGGCCCGCCCTGCACTCTTCCACATTTCGAGCGGATGCGGCGCCCAACCAAACACTCTACAGACAGAATACACGTCTTTTGAGCAGTGGGAGGTGCTGCTGAGCAGCGATAATCTAGATGACCAAAGGGCACTCATACGACAGGTCCGCAGGGCAGTTCAAGCCAGTGGAACCATGGAATGAGGGCCCAACTCCCCTTCACTTTAATAAAGTTTTTCCTCCTTTCCTCGTCGTGGCCGCACACCTGCTCCAGCATCGAAGCCGTGCGTGATATCATGTGGATAAGCAGTTGTGCGCATGCGCCGATACCATGGTAACCAAAGGGACCCAACAGGTGCACCGCTCTCTTCGTCGCAGCAGGCCGCTCTATCACCTGAACCGCTCGTCGCATGCGCAGCATTGCGTATAAAAGGCAGGAATGTAATCGGCTGCTGTATCAGAACGTTTGACATGAATGCAGAGGACAGTAGCCGCTGCTAAATGGCGATATTGACAACAGAAAATTAACTCTTCTAATCCTGAGGTTGTCGCCTGGAACTTGGCTACTCAAAAAAGAAAGAATGATCTTTAGAAGGCGAACAGAGAGAGGAACGGCTTGCCAAACGGAGATGCCAGACTGCCGAGCGTAATAGACGGCGCATAGCCGCCGAGATGGAGCCCAATGTCTCACATTGCTAAATATACAGTAAGCACAACACTCTCAGCCAGGGAACCGTACCTCTCTCTATCTACATCATGGCATAGCCGAGCTAAGGCACTGCCAATTTTTTGCTCTCCAAGTCAGTCCCTCATATTTTGGAGTAGAAATGTTTAGTGAGCGCGTTTGCGTGCGCGGTCCATGGCATCGGCGTCTACAGAAAGAAGGTGATCACGTGGTGCGGAGCAGCTGCCGGCGACACGGCGTCGTGGCTGATCACATGGTTCGTCACCTGGTCGGTCACGTGACCAGCCACGTGGTGCGGATCAGCTGCTGCTAGCGGGGGCTCGGCGCGCCTGCGAAACCGAGTTGCCACAGCTGTGCGCATGCGCAGCGTCAGGTGGGCCGAAGATGAATGAACGTTCAGCAAAACGGAGCGACGAAACACTGAATTTGCAATTCAACTGAGCAAGTTCCACTCGGCCAGCTGTAGCTATCGCATCGCTCCAGTTTTAACCAGAGCTAACCCACCGCCAATTTTTTGAAGCGAAAACTACGCTACGCTACCTCGTAATGATTCTGCGGTGCTTGCGGTTTTGACCTTCAAGTGAGCCAGAGGTAAAACTTCTTACGGCGCGGTTCGGGTGTCCACCGATATATGCGAGACAGTTACTACGCCCTTTCCATTCCTCAATACCGGCTCGCGTGTCCATCGATATGAGACAGTTACTGCGCCATTTTCTTTCTTCAAGTAATAATTAATAATAATTGGCTTTTGGGGAAAGGAAATGACGCAGTATCTGTCTCATATATCGTTGGACACCTGAACCGCACCGTAAGGGAAGGGATAAAGGAGGGAGTGAAAGAAGAAACGAAGAGGTGCCGTAGTGGAGGACTCCGGAATAATTTCGACCACCTGGGGATCTTTAATGTGCACTGACATCGCACAGCACACGGGCACCTTAGCGTTTTTCCTCCATAAAAACGCAACCGCTGCGGTCGGGTTCGAACCCGGGAACTCCGGATCAGAAGTCGAGCGCCCTAACCACTGAGCCACCGCGGCGGGGGCTCTTTCTTCAAGACCAATTTTAGAAACGAAACGAATTTTCTTACAAAGCAAAGGAAAGGCGCATAACTGGCCTCTTGGAACGGTGGACACCTCAGTCGCGCTTTAAGCTACGTGGCGATAGTGATAGATGTGCGCTACATGCATTGGCATTCACAATGTTGTAGCAGAAACGCGGCACTGAAGCTATAGCCCTTTGGCGTTGACAAAGCTCTAGACTCCGATGATTTTGAGGAAAGGAAGGCGCGTAACTGTCTCCCCGGGTCAGTGGATGCCTCAATCGCTCTTTGAGGTACGTAGCGGGGGGAGAGATAGAGGTATGTGGGCTAAAGCTCCCCAATAAACTGTCGAGGAGCTTTAATGTGGGCTGCATGCATTAGCGCTTACAACGTTGTGGCAGAGACACGACACTGCAGCAATAGGCTGCAGCGTTCATTGGGTGACCAACCTCTCGCGATCACCCATTAATTTAACCGCCATCTGGCAGGGTGAGCGCGTTGCCTATTCAGTGTGCGGAAACGCACTGAACGCTGCAGACGCCAAGCCGCGTCTACCTGCTCGATACAGCACAGCTTTCGCTCTCTAACAAGGTTCAGCAGTAGTTGAACCGCAGCAAATTTCTACATTTAACGCGACAGCGTACCCGCCGCTGTGGCTCAGTGGTCAGGGCGCTCGGTTACTGATCCGGAGTTCCCGGGTTCCCGGGTGCCGCGGCGGCTGCGTTTTTATGGACGCAAAACGCAAAGGCGCCCGTGTGCTGTGCGATGTCAGTGCACGTTAAAGATCCCCAGGTAGTCGAAATTATTCCGGAGCCCTCCACTACGGCACCTCTTCCTTCCTTTCTCCTTTCATTCCCTCCTTTATCCCTTCCCTTACGGCGCTGTTCAGGTGTCCAGGGATATATGAGACAGATACTGCGCCATTTCCTTTCCCCAAAAACCAATTAAAAATTTAAAAAACGCGACAGCGTTAAGGAGCTTGGGTCGCAGAAACCCGGTGTCGTCGGCGGCAGCGTCTTTGGCCACGAGCGAAAAATGGCGCACCTCGGTGGACACCTGAACCACACCGTAAGGAAAGGGATTTTAACACAACAGCGTTAAGGATTGATTGATTCATGGATGGGTTGGTGGATTGATTGATTCATTTATCAATAAATTGATTGATTGAGTGATTGATTGATTTTTCCTTCCCTTACGGCGCGATCCGGGTGTCCAGCGAGAAATGTGAGACAGGTGTCATATCCTTTCCTTGAAAGCAATTGTTCATGTCATTTTCCTTCGCTTACGGCCTGGTTCGTGTGTCCACCGAGATATGTGAGACAGGCGCCCTTTCCTTAAATCGTCCAACGGGCCACAACTCGCGCCGAACGGGCGATGGCGTTCCGTTCGTGTACTCCTTGGCAACGCTGGAACACGCTGTCGCGTCTCACTCTTACAGACGAAGCTTAAGCGTCCTCCAATTTTTTATGGGCAAGCTTCAAGGCTATCGCCAAACACTGCCCGCTGTATTTTCTAGAGCGGAACCTGCACTTCACAACAAAAGCTGCAAAAGTCATTTCATCGCTGGAGGCTGAACTTGGGTGAATAAATAAATAAAATAAACATTGCCGAGACTGGGTTCCGAACCCACAGCGGCGCGAACAGATCAGCTTCGCTGGTCTGTGCACCAGAGATCTATGCTGTCGCCGCAGCTGATCACGCCCCGAGTTGAAACATCAACACGCTCTCGCGCTGTGCACTGCATATCGTCGTCTTCAACTATTAACACTACTATATCAAACGAATATCGCCACCAGACGTGCCAACGACCCAGCAAGGCAAAACGATGGGTAAACCAGGTTGAACACATTCTTTCGCACGTATACTAGGTTTGACTATGGTAAAACCCAACCACTTTTCCTCCATGCCTGAAAAGACGTGCGCACTAAAACATTCCAACGCTAAAAATGTTCGGGACCGACTCGGAGAGCGAAAAACCGGGGGAATGAATGACTTCATGAGCACTTGGCTTACAAAGGCTGGTCGAGTGACGTCACGCTCTCTCCTGAGTTTTTTTTTCTCTCTGTATTTGAGATTTTCACGAACTACAGCCCGCGCCACAGTTGAGCCAAGACGGCAGCCGTAAAGTGGACTCCGTCTATGATTAGCCTAGTCGCATTAACAAGTTTCCTTGATTGCGTGATTGAGTTACGCTTTTTCCTTGACGGTGAGCGCCTTGTTTTAGCTAAACACCGATTAAAAACTGGAGGTCGTCCTCCTGCTCTGCAAGCATCCGTCGTGCAAGCGGAACCGCGCATGATCATCCCACCCCCAACCCCGCCACCTCCAGAACGTTTGTAGCGATGTGAAGATCACCTACTCTCGGCGTTCCTACACGGAGGGAAAGTCTGAATAATCCAAACACGTCTTGGATTTACTGTTAGGGCATTGTGAAATCTTTGCGTAAAGCTGAAAGCTAGAATGGTTCAAAATGGTTTCGCTTTCAACTATCGTGTTTTTAGATTTCAATGCAGCAAGCCGAATCCCATCAATATTTCAGTGTGGCCATCAGTTTAGACGTGGGCCTATCATGCTTGTATTTACAGTCATCGACAAAAGTTTGTTGGATGCGGATTCAGAGGAAAATTTATTGCGGAGCGATTAGGCACAACAAGCCGATGATATGCATAAAAGAGCAAGGAGACGTGCGTGTTCTATCTGCTCGAAAAATACCACCTGACTGGCTAGTGATGTCACGCCGAAATAAATTTTTTTCCGCGAATCTTCATCCCGCCAACTTATGTCCATGACTGCACACTTGAGCAGACTTGTTTAGAGCGCTGCAGCGGTATGCTGGAGAACTAATATCACTCAAGTGCTGTGTTACCTTCTCTGTAGCTTCTGTAACACTTCGCCGTGTTTACCCTCCAGAAGGGCGCTCGAGCAATTCAATACAAGCCTGCTCACGTCTGTAGACCACAATCCAGAGCTTTTCTCTGGCCCGCCATTATCCGCCGATGGCCGCGCCGCGTGCCGTTTCTTAGGGGACCGCAGGGCGGTGGTAGCTGCGCTGCCACGCCTGTATGATAGCCGCGATATACTGTACTTCGGGCTTTCAAAACCATTGCCGAGAATATTTCTATAGTGCGGTTGGGTTGCAGCTTGTTTTTGCGTTCTAATAAGATGAAGTTGATGTGTTCTTCATACAATATATCTTGACATTCAAGTCATTTGTCCCGCCATTGAGCACGCACTTGCACTTCGTTGCCGTCTTGGTGCTCTATAGAGAGGAGATTTTAAGGCGAGACAACTAATAACGTGGTACCAATAAAAAAATGTTGTGTGAAGCCACGGAGTAACTCTGCTAAGCTCGGGTTTGTTCGGGGGAGCGTTGCGCAAGCTGCAGCCAATGGAAGTGACTTTGAGGGTGACCTTGGCCAAACCTATCATAGCAACACCTATGCAGAACTAAAATAAATAATGCCGCGACTGGATTTCAAACCCCCAGCGGCGCGAACAGATAAGATCAACCTGAGTCTAAATCCGACCACCCAGCACATCGTAACCATAAGGAAGCCACGCTAGACACATGAATTCGCACGTCTACTCGGCCTAACTGCGTTACAACCCTACCATTTTTTTACAACTGCAACCAGCTGCATGGTTTGCATTCGATTCTAATTAAATTCATGCTTCTGGTCCCTTTCTGTCAGCTATGAAGAACCCTTCAAGCAGGGCAGTGTCATCGCCTTAACGTGAGATGGCACGCCAGTCGCATCAACAAGTTGTCCTTGCGTGCTGAGCTCAGTTGCATAGCTGAGATAAGACAAGGTTTACACGTGCATTTTTAAACACCGCTACGTTGGGGTTGCAAAGGATGGCCGTTGCCCTGCAGTGGGCGTAGTCAGCTGCTGCTATAGTCAGATGATCGCATTGGGGTACTTTCGTTTTCTGCTTAGCAAATCGAGTGTTTCCCAAACTATTCCGCCTGCATCTCAAGCATGATTCCACTCTTTGAATGCATAACATACAAAGGCAAATGCAGTTAGACGACGCTAGATGGGGCGTAACCACTCAGATTTGCTTAGCAGCGACGAACTTTGCAGCCATACGATGTTTGGGCCAGTGTGATATAGAATCTATTGAATTGTTGTATATATTTGCTCCTCCTCCTCCTTGTATATATTGCAGGGGTTTAAGCTTCTAAACAAGGCTTTGTTTTGGGCTTTTTGGTGTCTTTGAACAGCTGAGGGGAGGCAGATACAGCAAGTAGAAAGACACTACGGTAAGCCCTTTGCCACTCTTTCTGCGCTCTAACATGCGCAAACAGCAGTATAAATCATTAGCTCTCGTGGTTAAATTATTGTATACGAAGTGTTTTTGATGCGAGCCATAGCAAACATAGCTCATGACTGACGAAGACGAACCACTGGTGATCGAAAACAAGCGGTTCATCCGAACAAACCGAAAAACCCCAGCTGGCCGAAACGACTGCCTGTTGGGTATCACTACACGATCTAGTAAAATCAATAAATCTACGGCTTGATGTTTAAAAACGTCAACACGTGAAATAAACCAGACATTAAATTGTCACAGACGGCAGCGCACCTAAAGACAGCACCGAACGTCACACCTGCGCGGAAGACTGCTAGCAAATGCCGGTTTCCACTTCGTAGGCTGCCTGGTCGACTACTGTCTCGATTTCACGTCAAATTACTGTAGCTCTGGCTGCCTGAGGAAGAAAGCGAGTAGTGATGCGCGGCTCAAATTTACCGTCGGCAGCAATGGTAACAGACCCCCCCCCCTCCAAGTTCCGACCCGTGCCACTCTGCTTGGGGGCGCCACCTGACAAACACTTCAGACGTCGAAACGGGTTTACTGCATTGGTCTCGACACCAGAAGTGTGTTTTCAGGTGGCGCCCCCATGCAGAGTGACATGGTCCGGAACTTGGAGGGTGGGGAGGGTCTGTTACTTTTGCCCTCGACGGCACAAACATTATGTAGTAGAGCGCATCAACAGCAAAAATGAAAAGCACGTCCACATAAACACTCGTTCTACGCACGGCGCCCGCTCGACCCGCGGTCCACGGAGTCATGCGCATCGGCTGGTGCATCCAGCGGTAGAGAGTAGGAGCGTGCCTGCAGCCTGCGTGCGAGGCTAAAATAATTTGGTCTGTAGACTGCGGCGTGAACTCGATTCTCCAGTCGGGGCTCGCCCTCGCAGACCAGGGGAGCATGCGTCTCTTCAATTCTAGATTTTATTTGGAGCACCATTAAGCACGAATGTTCAAAACGGACAGAAATACGAGAATAAAAACTCAGAGGGGAAAAAATAAAATGCAGACACTTCAATTGCAGCTTCGTTTACGACGAGGTATAATTTTGCGAGTATTTATTGTTCCATCGCGTCAGCACGGCGGCAAGCCAGAATTATCATCGTAGTTGTTCAATTAAAGCAAAAGCTAAAGCCGCCGCGGTGGCAGCGTAGTTATGGCGCTCGGCTGCCGGCCCGAAAGACGCGGGTTCGATCCCGGCCGCGGCGGTCGAGTTTCGATGGAGGTGAAACTCTAGAGGCCCGTGTGCTGTGCGATGTCAGTGCACGTAAAAGAACCCAAGGTGGTCGAAATTTCCGGAGCCCTTCACTACGGCGTCCCTCATAGCTTGAGTCGCTTTGGGACGTTAAATCCCCCATAAATCATAAACCATAAAGCCAACGCAAAAATTACACCTAGTCCTCACCTGAAACAAATAAGTCATCTCACTGACAATGTCGCGAAAACGTGACCATCGTCGCGATGACTCGCTCGCAAATCAACGCTTTCTGCAAATACAACTGCTTCCTCTTCAGGCTGGTACCAGTGGTTAAGCAATTGGGTAATACCTCACGGCTTTTCCGCATCGTTGACGTAAAAATGGCGTGCAGCAGTGCTTCCGAGCTTTCTTGCCACGACGTTCCGGCGACGACTTCCAAAATTACTTGTTGCGCAGCACGAGCAACACGCAGTGCGAATCTGTCGGGTGAGTTTCCCGTATAGACGGAATCACAGCGCGACCACACCGTGTAGCGTCTATTTCGTAGAACCTAGAGTATTTTTACACGAAAACTGCGACAACAACATCGAAGCACGCTGACCAAGCACTCGCAAAGGAGGAAACGAATGCTTCCGCGAGGCCGTTTTTTCGCAGAGTAGTTCGTGGCGCCGCCGTATTGCGGCGTTGATTTCATGAAGATCGCTAAAAAATACATGTGTTTTGTGAATAAAGCGCTTTTGTAGCGATAGCTACATTACGGTAGCATTTCGAGCCTTCAGCGTGGCGGCGCCTCCACCCTGTGGCTCCACCGCCATCCCGTGGCTGCGCCACCGCGCTGTCACGTGGTTGGTCACGTGGTGCGGAGCAGCTGCCGGCGGCCAGGCGCTGTGGCTGATCACGCGGTTCCTCACATGGTTGGTCACGTGAACACCCCGTGGTGCGGAGCAGCTGCTGCTGCCGGCGGCGCGGCGCGCCGGCGATACCGAGCTGCCACAGCTTTGCGCATGCGCCGTGTCAAGTGGTACGAAGGCGAAGAAGGAACGCCCAGCGAATTTCCTTGCTACTTGTCTCCAAAATTTTCACATTTAAAAGAGTGTTTGGGTATCTCCATGTATTTAATTCTCAGATATTCTCTCCCGAATTTTTGTTTTCCATATCATTTTCAATTACTCGTAAATTTCACCCAAGGCACAATCATTAGCGAAACTCCAGTTTACCTTATTCTATGGGGTCTCCGCACTGAACCCTGGCCAATGCCCCGTCGTGGATATGTGCCATGTCACGAAGGCAACAACAACAACGGAGCGGAGCAAGAATGACTTCGCAATTCAAATGAGCAAGTTCCACTCAGCCAGCTGTAGCTATCGCGTCATTCCAGGTTTAACCAGAACGAAACCTCCGCGAATTTTTTCTTTATTGCCACCGCTTAGTTTCTGCTCGTTTCACTCGGCCGCCCTGGCCGATACCCATTAGCGATCATGCATGGGATTCACTAGGCCCCGCTGTCCAGCGCTAAAATACACGGGCCACTTCCTTAAAGGTGTAGAAGCATTAAATGTTTGGACCCATTTTTTTTAGTGATGCGCTGACAATGTTATGCGTGAATCACGACGAAGAATTTACCTGCGACCGCTGAATCACTTATATTTGAATTTTTCTTGTGTTGTTTGCATTTTGGTTTCAAAAGCAGAAGGGCGTCTTTGACGTACAAGACATGTTCAGGTCCCGTGATTTTTGTAAAAACTCGACATAATCACTGCTTGTACCTTCTATTGCGTTCTCTCTTGAGCAGCTGGCTTGTCTAAGAGCTCATGAGATTAAAAAAAAACTTCATTTATAAATTAATCACCGCTTGTTGGTCAGCCAGCAGCGATGGCGTAGAGGTAGAGCATCCGCCTCGCGTGCCAGAGGACCGGGGCTCGAATCCTGGTGCCGCGCAATTCTCCACCGGTTTGAGAAAGAAAATCCGCGTGTCGACGGAATTGCATAGCCAGTCCGGCGGTGCGGCCTCATCTCGGTGACCAGAACCGACAACGCACTCCCTCACCAGAACCGGATTTGGCCACCCACGTGTAGCACTTGGCCACAACGTTCCATGAACAAACCAATTAACCATCGATTGCGTGATTGAGTTACGCCTTTTCTCTGAAGGTGAGCGCCTTGTTTTAGCTAAACACCGATGAAAAACTGGAGTTTCTCCTCCTGCGTCTGCGAAGATCCGTCGTGCAATGGGAACCGCGCATGATCATCCCCCCCCCCTCATCTCCAGAACGTTTTTAGCGATGTGAAGATCACCAACTCTTGGCGTTCGCACACGGAGGGAAAGTGTGAATAACCATCTGACTGAGGGCCGATTAACCATCGGCCCTCAATCCCCAGCGGCTGCGGAGCAACTGACCACGGCGGCGGTCAGACCTGTGGCGCAGCGGAGGGTGTTAAGAATTTCCGGCTCCGGACACGCCGCCATTAGAATCTGAACCTGGCAACGCTTAACGCTAGAACTTTATCTAGTGAGGCTAGCCTAGAACTGCTATTCGAGGAACTAGCGGCAATTAAATGGGATGTCATTGGGCTTAGTGACGTTAGGAGGGCAGGTGAGGCGTATACAGGACAGGTGAGGCGTCCTTTAGTACTGTATATACTTTTTATACAGTACGAAAGGACGGGCACATACTGTGCTATCGCGGATTAGCGGATAGCCGAGAATTAGGTGTGGGATTCTTTGTTAATGAGGATATAGCTGGCAGCTCTATAGTATTAACGAAAGGGTGGCAGCTATCGCAATTAGGCGTAATAACAGGTACAAGCTGAAGGTGGTGCAGGACTCCGCGCCTGCATCCAACCAAGAGGACCAGACCGCTGCAAGTTTCTATGAAGACGTGGAATCGGATATGAATAAAGTAAAATCGCACTACACTGTATTGATGGGGCACTTCAATGCGAAGATGAGAGAAAAGGAGCTGGCGGCCACGCGATAGGCGACTATGGGATAGGTTGAAAAAATAGCAGGGGAGAGTTATTAATAGAATTCGCAGATAGAAATCATTTACAGATCATGAATACTTTCTTCCGCAAACGAGAGAACAGGAAGTTGACCTGGAAGAGACCCAATGGTGAGCCTAAAATTGAAATTGACTTCATACTATGCGCTCTCCTTGGTATCGTGCAGGATGTGTAGGTCCTCAGAAAGACACGTTGTAGCGACTGCAGGATGGTAAGATCTAGAATTACCTTAGACATGAAGAGGGAACGGAAGAAGGTAGTGAAAAGAAAGTCGAATAAAGAGTTAGCAGTAAGAGGTAAAGTACAGGAACTCAGCATATCGCTGCAAAACAGATATTCGGCTTTAACGAAGGAAGACGATCTTGATGTTCATATAATGAACGATAATCTGACAGCCATCGTTACGGAGTGCACAGTAGAAGTAGGCGGTAGGACAGTTCGACGGGATACTGGAAAACTATCTCAGGTGACGAAAGATCTGATTAAGAAACGTCAGAGCATGAAAGCGTCTAACCCTACCGACAGAATAGAACTGACAGAGCTATCGAAATCAATAAGTAAGCGCAAGGTAGCCGACATCCGGAAGTATAATATGGAGAGAATCGAACATGCTCTAAAAGCGGAGGTAGCCTAAAAGCGATGAAGAGGAAACTAGGCATAGGCAAAAACCAGACGTATCCCGATCAAAACGCACGACAGAATTTTTTGTCGCGCATCTGTCGCGCGACACAATTTTGTGTCGCAAGACAAGCTGTCTTGTCGTGCCTTCTGTCGTGCGACAAGCTTCGTGTCGTGGGTTCTTTCGCGCGACAAAGTTGTTTGTAGTAGGTTCCGCCGCACGACAGACATCTTTCCTGCATTTTGTCGTGCGAAGAAGGTCCCTGTCGCAGCATTTGTCGCGCGACAGGTTTCTGTCGCAGGTACTGTCGCGCGACAGAGGGAGTCGTGCCGCGCGACAGAGATTGCGTGCCTCAGCAAAGTTGCCTGTCGTGAGTTCAGTAGCGCGACAGATTTCTATCGCGCCTCTTTTCACGCGACAAAAGTACAGCCGCGGTCAAAAATACGCGGCCCACGGCTCCGGCGCAAGGAGCGTCTGCGGGGCCGCACCGCGGCGCTGCTACCTGCGTCGGGCGCTCAGTGCGAGGGTGTAGAGAGTGACGACAAAGCTTCGCCCTCACTCTTCCCTGAGCACGCCACACGGCTGATGAATGTTAAGTGCAGCGTTCAACTGTTTCCCGGCGGACGTTCCGTACGAAAGAGGGCTCTGCAATGCATGCTGCGTGGGACTTTCATCGCCTACTCGGATATCTCGTATTCCCTATGCACAGAACGGCTACGGCAGGCGCGCGTTCTGCAGTTAATAATAATAATAATAATTGGTTTTTTTGGGGGAAAGTAATGGCGCAGTATCTGTCTCATATATCGTTGGACACCTGAACCGCGCCGTAAGGGAAGGGATAAGGAAGGGAGTGAAAGAAGAAAGGAAGAAGGAGGTGCCGTAGTGGAGGGCTCCGGAATAATTTCGACCACCTGGGGATCTTTAACGTGCACTGACATCGCACAGCACACGGGCGCCTTAGCGTTTTCCCTCCATAAAAACGCAGCCGCCGCGGTCGGGTTCGAACCCGGGAACTCCGGATCAGTAGTCGAGCGCCCTAACCACTGAGCCACCGCGGCGGGGCTTCTGCAGTTCGACTAAGCGCGTCTGCCTGCGAAGCGTCCAAGTTCGGTTCGCATTCCATACTTACGCGCGTCTCGCGTCCGGGTACGCCGGGCTCCAGTGCCCGGCGCTGGGTCGGGTTAACCCTAATTAGTAGCTGGAGCTCGCTCCTTTAAAAACGTTAATTCAAAGCTAAAAAAAAATCTGAGCACGTTCCTGCTGCAACGAAATTACGAGTAACACACTACCAGAAACCAAACAGGGCTTCACCGAGTTCACAGACCGGGGTCCTGACGCGACAATGACTTGTTCTGCGCTATTTCTTGAGCACCGTAATGCCCTTGCACCAAGGCTCACCACGCATGGGCGCGTGGGGCGTACGAGAGCGAAGCAGAATCGAGGCGGCAACGGCGAACCGCGCGCACTCCCCTTCAGCTGAACGCCGCACTTGACATTTATCAGCCGTGTGGCGTGCTCAGGGGAGAGTGAGGGCGAAGCTTTGTCGTAACTCCGTGCACCCTCGCACTGAGCGCCCGAAGCAGGCAGCAGCGCCGCGGTGCGGCCCCGCAGCCGCTCCTTGCGCCGGAGCCGTGGGCCGCGTATTTTTGACCGCGGCTGTACCTGTCGTGCGGCCTGTCGCGCGACACAACAGTTTGTCGTGGGATATGCCGCGCGACAGATACCTGTCGTGGATTGTGCCGCGCGATAGATACCTATCGTGGGATGTGTCATACGACAGATTCCTGGTGAGGGTAATTGTTTTACTGCAGAATTGTAGAAATACTGTCGTGCTGTCGTGTGACAGCGATATGATCAAATTGACCAAAGATGCTTCAAAGCGCGTTCACTGTGGCGAGTCGCGAAGAGGATGCGAGGTGCTCTGGTCTGTTGGTGACGGGCACCGAGTGAAATGAAGTGCTCATTCACATTGGCGAATCGAGTTTTCAACTCGCTTCCCGCGACCTGGCTCTCTCACCGAACGAGAATTGGCTTAGAGGAGAGGCACTGCTCGAGCACTCATTTAACTCCCTTCTGTTCACACATGACAATGTGACGAAAGTAGTGCATGCTCAAGAGTATAATGCGGCTTTGAAAGCCCAAAGAGCTGTAATGCACAAGCGATGAAGCCAGTGGTGCCTGCGTATCCGCACGCGCTTGCGGTGGCGGCATGTAGCTGCAGCCACGACAGCGCCTGCACACCAATCGGTGTGCGCAAGTCGAATGGCGCTACTGAAAGTCAGTGTCCTCTTGGCTTCTGTGACATGTTCAAGCCATGTAACATAATGTACCGCTACTACATGCGCAGAAAAGGCCAAGGACACTTCTATGTGTCGCGGAAAAGAACGTCGTTAATCGTCAATCAGGGAAAATTACTCGTCATGACCAACCGGCTACACAAAGGCAGCATGTGTGTACATGCACGCAGTTCTCTGTATAAATGTTCAAAGCAACCCCGATATCATTTTTCCGCGTTTCAGTTTTAAGAGCGTCAGCTCTTACTACTTACGTTTGTCAAGGACATGTCTGTCTGCAGGGAAGGTCAAATTGGCCAAGACAGTTACCACACTATATCACAAAGCAACAGCGGGTGCGTAGAGCCTCAGTTTTCACAGATACCTTCGATCCGTTTTACATATGCCAGTATAGCGGCTATCGAAGTGGAACCCCGGGGACCCTCAATTGCATCAAATTTGGGGGCCGCCCGTTTGACGCATAACAATCGAAGTGGTGTCATTTGACTTGTCATGTTCCTGAGGATAGAATAAATATTTAGATGAAGCCCAAAATATGTGGGGGATTCGCACCGACGACCTTTTCGCACCCAAACCGTGCATTCCGGGGACTTCCAGACAGCCATATGGCCTAATCGTTTGTCGCAGAGGGTTCCGGATGCGGTCAAAAATTCGTCTTGTAATGCACACGTTTATAAAATTCGTTAACTGATATATAAGGAGGAAACATACCTGATATAGCGAAGGTGGCTGTAAATCGCAATAGTAGTGCAAAATCTTTGAAGTAGACGACGCTGCTTGTACCTTAGAACGAATGTTTCCGAAACGAAACGCCCTCAGATGTTTGTATTTTGTCTTCTCCACGTTTGCTGAGCACCCCGATCTAAACACTTAAAGCTCTCGTAGCTAACGCTCTTAAGTCCAACGCTGATGCAGTGTTGGCGGAGAATTTTTTTAGCGGCAGTGACGTGGTGCTTATCATAAAATAGCAAAAATAAAATACTTTACGACGTCGTTCATTGCCTTCACTGAAAATTTCATGACGGTGACACGAAAATGTCGCTAAATATAGACAGCAGCGTATGCAGCCGAAGGTGAAATGCGGCGGCCGGCGAGTTTGAACCGATTTGATTCTCTGTCGAAATGAGAATAAAGTCTTGGGACTGACGTCAACCGAGCGCTTTAAAGAGTTTCGCCTGCTTTGACACAGTCTAGCTCCTGTGCACCCGCGCTCGGTCCTCTAAACTACTCTGGTCCCAGTGTGACTGTGTGCTATGACAATCTGTGCGAAAAGGAGGATGTCTGGGGGTTTTGATGTGCACCACGGCCATACAGTTGAGCGACATGATAACGTACGGGCGCGGCATGCCAGCCTGAATACCGGCCGCCAGCGTCAGAAAAATGCGACAGTAATGTTTGTTCAAGTCCATACTAAGCCTTCGGATGGAGTATCGTTGTCCAATATCGAGTCGTTGGTAGAAGCGATAACAGGAATACAAACAAATGTCTCCCCACGGCGCCTTTAATTGCTGCTGCTCAATCGCGGCTCTCCTGGCCTCAGCTGGCTCTGCTCCTGAAGGTGTCACGGAAACCGAGCATATCTTTGTTTTACTATGAGACGAGGTTCACAGTAAAACGATGACGAGAGCAGCACCTCAGAGCTAGCCAGTTTCGAAGTGCACTCAGCTGCTGCATCGATGTGAAACCGGCTAGGCTTAGTGACGACTAGGGCAGCCAGGGGGTAGCGCGTAGTTCATTGCCCGGCGCGCCCGCGGGCGGCGTCGTTCCCGAAAGCTCGCCTCGCTCACTCCGGCTGGCTCACTGATTGGCTCAACAGCTTGCGACCTTCACTCGGAAGGCTGGAAAATCGAGAAGCGAGCGACTGGCGCTGCGACTGAGCGATACTTTATGCCCACGTTTGCAGTACTGGTGAACAACCTTTAACGCCCATATGCTTGGGTTATCGGCTGCGTTGCGGCGAGTCTTAGTTAATATCGTCCGCGACGCCATCGTCACCGTCCGTGACATACCGGCTGAGAACTTCAATTCCAGTACGTGCCGAAACAGCTCGTATTTATCGTAACGATACGAACTCGAAAACACGGCTGCTTCGATGCGCTAGTGGGCTCTTGCTTGTTAAACTACACGCGATCAGGATGCGGCGAGTGCTAGCCGCTGTTGCATATTAGCTAAAGTGAGACGCAAGTATCGACGTAGTTTCGTAACGCAGTTGATATCAAAGCAATTCGCTTGTACTGGTCACCGATTAGCTGTTAAGTTTCATGATGTCCGGTGAGCGTGCCAGTGTCGCGCAAATTAATGCATCGCAGCTACTCTCCATCGTGCCAATTGCGTTCAACTTATCCACGATATTCGCCAGCTTGAGATACGGCACTTTTCTTCGCTGTTTTTGTCGCAACTTAGTGATTTTATCTGGCATCAAACGAAATTGCATTCTGTCAACACCGTCGTCTGCTCTGTCGTCTGCTCCGTCGTCTGCTAGAGCATCCGGGTCACTTCAGGGGATCACAGGATCGCAGCTTCTACAAACGACATGCCAGAAAAAGTAACTGAAAGCGCTTTAGTATTCTTAAATAATCAAAATAATTTAAAATAAATGCATTGTCTTTGTTGTGAAGATAATATAAATATTCATAGTTTAAAAAACAAATTTTTTTTGTCGGTTTCAATTTTTCACCGACACGAAAGCGCAGCCGTCGGCGCCATTGCAGCGCAACCGACGCGTCATGTTTTGTATTATTTGCCTCTTTGAGGCATTGCTTGAGTACTTGTACGGCGGACACGTGTGAAGAACTCATCCAACAGGAAGGTGAGCAGGAGTGTGTTTTGGAAGCCAACGACCAGGATTTCGGCCTGTCAGCATTGGCGAGTTTCAACGGGTAAGCCATGAAGAAAGACAGCGCTGGGACGTCTTGTCATCTGTAAAGGGAACGAAGACTCCTGCGCCGTTTTACTTAGCCTGGATGAATCGCATGGCCGGTGAGTCCCGCTCTGCGTTTCTTTGCTAATGATCTGTATTCACACGCGCTATTTGTATGCGGCTATATAGGGATGTGAGTGGAGGCAATCCGCCTGCGGTTGCCGGAGCTATAATGCGGCGCCAAAAAAGCAGGGCCTATATCCTGCATGACAAGTGTTGTTCTCATTGTCTTTATGTGCATTTGGTACTCGCGTGCCGTGGTAAATAAAAATGGCACCAGATATCACAACAGAGTTCGCTTGCTAGCGCTTCGACACTCGGTGAAAAAACATGGATTTGCACTGCGTAGAAGACGGTGAGCGAGAAGTGCCGCGCGGCGGAGCGCTCGCGCTAGGCCAGCTGCGATCAGACACCGCACTATTTTGCTCAGGGTTAGTACTCATCGGATTAGTGCTTGTGCCTTAATATGCGTCATACTAAATTCTGAGACAGTGATCGCATGCGAAAGGCTAGTTCAAATTCATCGCCTTGTCATTTGTAAACTTGTCTGTGCTTCCCCAGTGGAACAGGATTTGAGGCAGTGTTATGTCAAAGTTAGATCAATCTTGCGTCTCCTGGGCTGTAAACGTTGATGCTTCTTCTCCTTCTGAGCACTGCGAGCTGTCGGGGATGCAACTGCTCAATTATTTACGATTTCTGCCTTTTTGCTATATCCCTCGCTTTTGCGGCCCGCATTCAAGTCGTTCGCCATTGTCGATGTTTTTTCTTTGTTACTTATTTTCGCTTTGTTATTTATTCTT
Organism: Amblyomma americanum; assembly: GCF_052857255.1. Lineage (NCBI taxonomy): Eukaryota > Metazoa > Arthropoda > Arachnida > Ixodida > Ixodidae > Amblyomma > Amblyomma americanum. The sequence continues at coordinate 97,781,050 of NC_135507.1, forward strand.
GGTTGCGTGCCATCAGCTGTGGTGCCGGCGATTCTCCGAGCTCGGAACTCTTCCCAGGCACGGGATCCTACCCACAAACCTCCCTTCGCCGCACTCACGAGTGTTTGGTATTTTTTTGTTTCTCTTGCCCTTACTTGCATTGCCAGTCGACAAATTTGTGCAGCTTTTAATTGCATGCAGATTTGTTAAATGCGCTAGCAATTTTTCTATGATGCTAAGCTGTGCTGTGAGATATCAAGATTCTTGCTAGTGAAGGCATGCTTTTTTCTATTCTCTCTTCTCATTTAACCAAGGCAGACTGGTTGCAACTTTCAATTTAATACCTAGACATTGGTGCAAGGCAGCATGATAGGAATTAATGAAAACCTGCACATCCTATATTCAAATTGATGTGCGGTATTTCAGCCAGCTCATCTTTCAGTGTGGTTACAACAGTTATTGTGACTCTTCTCAAAGAATGTATATGGGTGCATTACATAAAATCTGTTCATTTGTTTTGTCATGGGCTAGCTCATTGTTTTTTTATTTAGTTATATTACGTCTAAGTTTAGTTTTTAAAGCAGTAGACGATTTCCTCTCTTGTCATTCATGACATGGCTACAGCCACTGACAGCTGTTGCTCTGGATGTATTTATTTGCAGTTGTCAGCGGCTAGCATCTATTGGGCCATGCGTGCTTCCTGCCTTCGGCTGTGTCATCCCTCCTGATCCGTTCATGGTAGTTATTCTTTTTCAGTGATGCATATCTTAGCTGCCTATTTAGAAAAATATTTTTCATATAGGCTTGCAGCTAGGTTTAGAAATGCATGAAACTCTACATACACTTCACAGCAGTACCTCAGCTTATAATTACCGGAACTAGAGACTTGTACAAAATATAGTCGCTGATGTAGCTCTTGACGCAGCTGCTGTTAACATAAACGTGCTTTGACATTGCACACCTGTTGCCTGGTATGCATATGTGTCCTAGAAAAGGACCTATATGTTCATTTATTCCTTTAAAAACATTGTGCTCTACAATGATGGTTTACCAGTATTTCTGATGCAGAGACCAAATTGTCAGTCAGTAATGTATCATTGCAAGATGACACCAATAATTGTAGGGCATAGCATCCTTGCAATGCACTGGGCAAGCTGCTATCAGCACAGATTTATTGCTGGTTTATTGCCATAGCATATGGTTATACTGCGCAGTTTGTACCTCTACTTTCTTAAAGCTGTATACTTGAAAAATTTAAAATTAGTTGAAGGAAAATTCAAGGAAATGTAACAGTAACTGTCTCACATTTTGGTGGACACTTGAACCGTGATATAAGGGAGGGATATAGAAGGGAAGTAATGAAGAGCTGATGCCCATGTTAGATGCCCCTCTTTAGTTAAACATACATCGCAATTAACACATTTGGTGCAAAACAAACCTGGGACTTGCACGCTCACAAGCACCCTCATGTCAGTAAAACAAAGTGCCAATGTTGCCGTACTTTAGAGCTTTGCTCTTAAAAGCGCAGCTTACTGCTGCTCAAAGTTGAGAGCAAAAATATGTCTACTTTTCCTCATGTGCAGTCTGCGGTGCTGGTGCCATTTCCAATGGTGATTGACATTGAGTTGCATGATGCGCAGTTCGTTCCTGGAGTTAGTGATTTTGTCTGTCGTGTGAATGTGCTGTTAAAATTAGTGCAGAACAATGGTTCTCTAGTTCATTTTAGGTAACTGTGTCCTGTGCCACATGCTACCACCCTTTTTCCTCAAATTTCCTAATCTCATTTAGCCATCTGATTGCCACCCATTCATATATTCACCTACTCTTGGAATCCTCCCAGTGTTTTAGTGTGGTATTGCTTATATCTTCTCTGCATTACACATGCATTGCACTTCCTCTTTTTTTGATTTAGTCAAGATATCTCTGTTCCTGTTTCTTGCATAAGCATAAGAGGCGACTCAAGTGCACCATCTGGGCTTGTGATGCAACGTGTAGGGCCCTTCGTTTTGAGTAAAACCTGGTTTCTCCCTACTGTTTCACCAATAAAGATTCTTAAAGATTAGGTTCAATGCAATTTCTGTGCAAATGTGCCTGTAAGAAAGTGTGGTTTGAAGGTACCCCATGCCGAAGAACTGCTGGAGTGTAGTGGATGTCACAATTCTTCTGGCAGATTTTTTAAACAATTTTGGTTATTTTATTTCCCTTTTAATGTTTATTGTTTGTCGGTTGCTTATAATTTTTGGATAAACTGAAAACTACATGTACTGACTGGTATTTCATTCCATTAATTATACCTATTATTATGAAGCTGTGTTGGAAGGTAGGTGTGCATTTAGTATGCGTGCTTTGAATTTCAGTGATTGTTTCTGCAATGCAAAATGGAGGACAGGCCTCTGCTGTGCGAGTTTTTGCAATGGAGTGAAAGTAGCTGGAGCAGCATTTGCTACTGTGTCACCCAGCCAAAAGTTCTCCCACAGACCACTGAGCTTCTGAATACCTATGGCTTAAAGCTCGAAGCTCTGGTTGCCCTTTCCGAGGTTTTCTGCATTAACGAGTGCAAGCCCAAGGGCTCAGAGCTAACAAGCATTTGAAACCATAGAGTAGTAGTGCTGGGGCCATGCAGCAAGTCAGTGTGAAATAGGTCAGGATAAACGTGGTTTACTGTAGAAAGCTAGTAAAAGCTAGTTGTGCTCACAGAAACCGCTGTTTTTTCTTAGTCGGTCATTGAAACAAAGCAATGCATGTAAAATTTGATATCTCACTGATCCCTCAATTTTTTTCCAGCTAAAGACCAAGAGTTGCATGGATGTTGTGCAAGCCACCAAGTTGCGTATGATTTTTGCCAGGGACCTGGAGCAGGCTGGGAAATTAGTGGATGGCCAGTGGTATTCACTCAGTAAGGCAAGCTTTTTCTGTAAGTACAGTTTTTGGCATGGCATTGCTTAGGAATGCATGCACTAATCTGACTACTCTATGCCCGCCCATGCTTCAAGAATAATGAAGTACATGAAAAAAATTGATTGCCAAAAAAAAATTGCTGCTTTTGTTATGTTTTTCAGGAAAGTATTTGCCATTTAAAGGGCTGTGAAAACCATAAAAATTATGTGCTTGTAGTGGCTTTTTTTTCAAATTTCTTCCACGTCTATGTTGGCCTGACCTTGTAGCTTGTCTGCATGAGATTGGCTGCTACCTACAGTTCGCTTTTTTGTTGCTCCTTTATTGCCTGTCACAATCTTCACTTTGCGTGGCAGTGTCATGCAGTTTGGGAAGTAATCTGATCTTATTTCTGCATTGGCCTGAAGTGCGAGCTTTTGCATGTGCTGTAACTGCAGTTTGGCCATGAGGGTTCGAGGTTTAGTCCTTTATTTTGATGCAGTGTCATATACTTCATGCATAAATTAATGAAGTAAGCACTATTTTTTGAAATAAATGAACATTCATTATCACTGTGGCCATTATAAGTGCACTTGACTCTAAAAGGCTGTCTTCCGGCATTCAGTATTACATCTCAAAACCAGCCGGAAGACACAAAGCAGGAGGAGAGATGAGCACAAGATGAGGCTGGTCTAACAACTGAAATTTTATTGAAGGAAAGTGGCAAAAGAAGACCTGCAAAGAGATTCAAGCATGCAAAACCCCAAAGCAGTGAGAGGACAAAAAACAATCGAAAGTCACTGATGTACTAGTAAACCATCTAAAAAACTAATTCCTTACAGTGAAGGTTCACCGACGGTTTAGCCAGGCACTTGTTTTTAGCCTTACTGTTGTAGTAAGCCTCGACTATATCAGGACAGATTTATCAATTCCCTAAACCACTAATCTGCCGCAGAAATCAGGCGTGCAAAGAGAAAGGTCGTCCTCCTATTGCATTCACGAGATTGAATGTGCAGTGTCAGGTGAAAATTCGTATTCTGCTCTATACAGTGAAAGTGCTCTCAGCCAGGCGCACATTCAGATATCTGCTTCTCTGCCCATAGTAGTTTCAGCTACGAGGCAGTGGAATGCAAAAAACCCGTTTACTTTTGCAAGTGGTGAACATTTTTTATCTGCCACTGTGCATAGCGGACGATTACCCGTAGTTGTATCAAGCCTAGTTTGAACGAAGAAGCAAACAGCTCCTACCTTACTTTTAGCGGTCAAGACAACAGCAACATCATACTTTGGTGCAACTTTCTTGGGACGGTGAGAAATGGCGTGGAGGTAAGGTATAGAGCCCGTCTTTTTGTGCTGCTAAACTACGTCAGCATCATGTGAATGGTGTTCCGTTCCCTCGAGAGAGTAAAAACACACTCTGACAGGTGCGCGAGATGGGCAAGTGGGAACCCAGGTGCCATTGGCTTGGAAACCTGCTCCGAGAATGCATTCTAAACACTGTGATGGCATGACTTCCATAAAGCGGTCATGATGCATGCAATTGCCAACCTGTCCTTCACCAGCCTCGAGTGGTTCAACTCGTAGCTAAGAGGCTTCCTGATCTTGGGCTGTGGCGCCAACATATGTGGTCGTCCACAAAGCGCAGGTCTAAGTCAAGAAGCTACAAACGGTTATGCTTAGTGAAATTCAGACATAAAAGATAGGCTTTGACCACATGCCTAAAGGTTTCTAAAACGTCTTGTGCCAACTTATCTGAGCCCTCCTTGTGCAAAAAAATTAGATAGCTATCAACATAATGAAATGCTACTATGCCGAGGTCTTCCAAACAGGGCTTTGATGCGGTATCGACTGGACAGAAGAATGTTGCGGAGGAACAGTGCAACCTGGGACCCTCTGCATATGCCTGATTTCTGATGTAAATACTGCCTTGCCAACTCACAAAAGTGGAGTTCTGTGGAGTTCTAGTTTCTTGTGGACAGCAACCTGGGCAGGTGCTCTGCAGTGAGCATCGATATGGAGGGCCTTCACTATTCATTGTCACATGATAGACCTCTGAGGCATGTGCAAACTGCATCAGGGTGAACAATGAACATGCTTTTACAGATGATTGCGTGATTTCGGTTGCTGGCTTCATGGGGCCGTTGTCCTTTTACTGCAAATCTACATTTGTCAGTTGGCAGGGCGGTATTTACACGCAGGTCGTACCTTTGCTCAGCAACATTTTTTTGTCTAAAGTCGATAAGGCATTAGAGCCCTGTTTGGAGGACCTTGGAATAGTAGGATTTCGCTATGTTCAACTATTTAATTTTTCTGGACATAGAAAGGTCAGATAAGTTGGCACAAGATGTTTTAGGAGTCTTTAAGGCATGGGGTCAAGGCCTGTCTTTTACATCAGAATTGTCTAAGCAGAACCGTTAGCAGTTTCTTGATGCAGACCTGCGCTTTGTGGACGAATATGTTTGTCGGGGCTACAGCTAAAGATCGGGGAAGGCTTTTTTTATCTACGATTCGGACCACTCGTTGCTGGGGAAGGATGGTGAAGAGGTGTATTTGTCACTGGTTAAGGTCAGTAAAGATGGAAACACTTGATGGGTGTGCAATCTATGCATGACATGAGCTTTACATAAGTCATGCCATCACTGCTGAGGACGCATTCTTGTAGCAGGTTTCCAAGCAGCTGGGTTCCCACTTGCCCATCTCAACAACCTGTCATAGTATGTTTTCACTCGCTCGAGGGTAAGCAGCACATACTCCGATGATGCTGACACACCTTACCTCCACAGTATTTCAAAGTCTCAAGATAGTCGCGGGAAATCGTAATGCTGCTGTTGTCTTAACAGCGAAGTGCAAGACAGGAGGCCTTTGTGCCGCCATTAAAAAGGCTTGATAAAACTGGGTACTTGTCCACAATGGACAGTGTCACAAAAAAAGGTTCACCACTTGCAAAAGTAATGGAGTTTATTGCGTTCCACTGCCTTATGGCTGCAACTAATATGGGCAGAAAGGCAGATATCTGAATTTGCACCTGACTGAGCACTTTCACTCTATAGTGGGAAGGCAAATTTTAATCTGGCACTGCATGCTCAATCTTGTGAATGCAAATCTGAGGATGACCTGTCTCTTTGCACGCCTAATTTCTATGACACATCAGTGGTTTATGGAAGGGATAAATCTGTCGGTAGATAGTTGAGGCTTAATACATCGGTAAGGCTAAGGACACGTGTGGCTAAGCCATCGGTAAACCTCCACCATAAGGAATTTGCTTTTTTAGATGATTCATTAGTATGCCAGTGACCTTTGATTGCACTTCGCCCTTTCACTGCTTTGGGTTATTATGCGCTTGTATCTCTTTGCGGGTCTTCTTTTGTGGCTTTCCTTCAATGATGCCACCGCGGTGGCTCAGTGGTTATGGCGCTCGGCTGCTGTCCCAAAAGAGGCAGGTTCGATCCTGGCCGCGCCAGTCAAATTTCAATGGAGGCGAAATTTTAGAGGCCCGTGTACTGTGCGTTGTCAGTGCATGCTAAAGAACCCCAGGTGGTCGAAATTTCTGGAGCCCTCCACTACGGTGTCCCTCATAGTCTGAGTCGCTTTGGGACGTTAAACCCTCACAAATCAAATAATCAAAATCTTCAATTAAAGTTTTCTTAGTCCCGCCTCTTGAGCTCATGTCTTCTTGTGTGTTCTGGCTGGTTTTAAGGTGAGTCAGTACCAACTCGGCCAGTCATAAGCCTTGTTCAGTATTACAACATTTTGAATAAAGTGAAGTTTACTGGGCTATATTGCCGGGGATCGTGTCCGCAGCAGTTGTGGGCAACTCAGAAGAGATAGTGTCATACGATTGGTTGTGTAATTGGCAGAGGATGATGTGAGGATGCTGCTCGAAAAGAAAATTTCATAATCAGATTATTATTTACAGCCAAAAATGTCCAAAAAGTGCCACGAAATTTGAAAACGCTGAAAGTGGGTGGAGCTACAGCGTAGTGCCAAGTTTGAAAAATGGAAGTATGGACAAAGCCAAAGCTTGGCGCCAAGTTTGAAAACTCGAAATGAGCAATCACGTGACCAGTGATAAGTGTCCTAAATTTAACCAGGAGATAGGAAAAAGAATGATAAATTAGAGGCAATTAGGTAATTATTGATAAGCAAAAGGCAATGAACGGGTGATTAGACTGGGCGGGTATTCAGTGAGTGGGCAGGAACGATCCATGGAGGAAAATTTGAAAACTCGAAATCGTTGCTGGGATGAAATGAGGGTAAAATAAGAGTTAATTGATAACCAATCAAGTCAACGAGAAAACAACCATGGCGCCAAATTTGAAAGGCGACCAGTGTCGAGGAGGCGTCAACGCTTTCACATTCTTTTTGCGTAGGTAGCAGCGGTGATCTCTATTTTTTCTTTTTTTCAGCCAAGACAAAAACCACTTCTCTTGGCTCATGGGCGATGTATCTAGGAACCTGCGACCAGGAAAACGCTGGACAGCATGCATCAGCAAGCTCGAAAAAAAAGCACGAAACAGTAAATAAATATTGATCATTTTCATTTCAATTCTAGTGGTTTTGTGCACGAATTACTCTGGAATGCACAAAGCTTGTGTTAATTGACAGGCGACCATTAACAAGCTGTGCATTTTTGTGCATTGCCTACTCCAGAACACAAATTCTGTGTTAATTAACAGGTGACACAGTAACGACTGTTACACAGTGTACGAGCACTACACAAGACACACTACAGAAGACAAGGCAAACTACAGAAGACAAGACAGACTACAGAAGTCAAGACAGACTACAAAAGAGAAAACAAACTACAGAAGACAGACTATAAAAGACAAGACAGGCTACAGAAGACAGGACTACAAAAGACAAGACAGACTACAAAAGACAAGACAGACTACAGCAGACAAGACAGACTACACAAGACATGCCCAAAATATGACAAGACTACAGAAATTTTCTGTCTTAGAATCCTGTAGTGCGTTTTGACTGGGATGCGTTGAGACCAGGAGGGCATTTTCATTAACAATATGGATAAGATAGTTAACGTAGCTGAAGAGTTCTACACAAATATGTACAGTAGCCAATGTAATCATAGCGCTCCTGAGGGAGACAGTAGTGCAGAGCAAGGCATCATCCCGCCAGTAACGAAAGAGGAAATAAGGAAAGCCTTAGGAGCAATGGATAGAGGAAAAGCAGCTGGGGAGGATCAGGTAACTGCAGATCTGTTGAAGGATGGAGAGGAGATCGTGCTAGAAAAACTCGCTACCCTGTATATGCAATGCCTTATGACCTCGACCGTACCAGAAGCTTTGAAGAAAGCAAACATTATCTTAATTCATAAGAAGGGAGATGTCAACTGCCTGAAAAATAATAGACCGATCAGCGTACTACCTATTGCTTACAAGGTATTTACTAAGGTAATCACTAATACTCAGGGCAACCTTAGACTCCAATCAACCAAACGATCAGGCAGGCTTTCGTAAAGGATAAAATACAATTGATCATAATAGATCCAGTCTCTATATATAGCCTTCATTGATTGCGAGAAAGCATTCAACTCCGTGAAAACTTCAGCAGTCATAGAGGCATTGCGTAATCAGGGTGCAGAAGAGCCTTATGTCAAAATACCTGAAGATATATATAGCAACTGCACAGCTACTATAGTCCTCCATAAACTAAGAAATAAAATTCCATTAAGGAAGGGCGTCAGGCACGATCTCGCCAATGCTATTCGCCGTCTGTTTAGAGGAGGTATTCCGAGGCCTGAATTGGGAACAGTTGGGAAAAAGAGTAAATTCATTATAACTAAATAATCTGCGATTCGCTGATGACATTGCCTTGCTGAGTCACTCAGGAGGTGAACTGCAAATGATGATCAATGAGTTAGACAGGCAGATCAGAACGGTGGGTCTAAAAATTAACATGCAGAAAACCAAAGTAATGCTCAAGAGTCTAGCAAGGGAACAGCAGTTCACAATTGGCAGCGAGGGCCTGGAAGTGGTAAAGGAATACGTCTACTCAGGGCAGGTAGTGACAGCTGATCCGGATTATGAGAGGGAAATGACTAGAAGGATAAGAAGGGTGGAGCGCATATGGCACGTTCTCTCATTTCATGAATGGTAGGTTACCAATCTCACTCACGAGGAAATGTACAACAGCTGTATCATACCGGTGCTCACCTACGGGGCAGAAACGTGGAGGCTGACGAAAAGAGCTCAGCTTAAGTTAAGGACAACGCAGCCAGCCATGGAAAGAAAAATGTTAGATGTAACGTTAACAGACCGGAAGCAGGCAGAGTGGGTGAGGGAACAAACGCGGGTTAATGACATCCTAGTCGAAATTGAGGGGAAGAAAAGGGATTGGGCAGGGCATGTAATGCGAAGGCAAGATAACCGCTGGTCCTTAAGGGTAACGGAGTGAATTCCAAGAGAAGGCAAGCGTAGCAGGGGGCGTCAGAAAGTTAGGTGGGCGCATGAGATTAAGAAGTTTGCAGGGAAAGGGTGGATGCAGCTGGCAAAGGACAGGGTTAATTGGAGAGACATGAGAGAGGCCTTTGCCCTGGAGTGGGCGTAGTCAGGCTGGTGATGATGATGATGATGATTATGATGATGGTGTTGTCCCGGGAGAAAAGAGTAGCGGCTCGGAAACAAACTTCGAGCGTACATAATTGTCCTTCGCCCATGTGAAAACATTTCTGACCAGACTGATAAGAATCCTTCATTTTATTGCCGCCTTCATTAGGGATTTCCCCCGGCAGAGCACTTATGCACTACGTTGGTACCAAAACAAAAATAGACAGCAGGTTTCGGTTATTGGAAGGAACACCGGCGCCGGTGATTGACACTACGGGACAGCTCAATCGCCCGCAAGAGATCTTCGTAAACAAAGGTAATGCAAAAGCAGCATGCGCGCAGTGTGTAACTACAAGTGGTCTTTTGCCAGTTACGACGCACCTATGCACAACACATGCACCCACTGCCAAGAACGCTGTAGAGCATACCTGTATCTTATATGGAACTGCCCACCGTTCTCGACAGGTAGACGCACAATTCAACACATACGTACACATGACATGGACACCCTAGCAGACAGGAAACGATCAAGCGCCTCAGCACAAGATGTCATCGCGGCATACGGCAGTGAGAGCGGCCTGCTTCGAGTAGTGTAAGGAGAGGTCGATGTACTTATGAGACGAAGCTCTGAAGGCTGTCAAGACGACCGACTATAAGTCAATTGCCTCTGCACCTACACCCTCACCCCTCTCCCTAATTCCCCAACAGCCGAATGCCATCCCTTCCTTGCAATAAAACCTTCATTCATTGCCGCCTTCCCCCTCCAGCTCTTGCAGAAAATTGTGATGGATATACCCAACTACTGTGGAGAAAAGCACTTTTCAACGGGAAAGAATTTCCCGTTCAAAAACGCTTCCGGATCATCTACGGGCTCCATCGGCGTGACACTTCGTATCAGGTGAAGATTCCTGTACGCGATGTATAGAGGGACTGAAGATTTTTTCCTCGCTTGAAGTGTGTTACTGGGACCAGCCTCTTTGGAGCTGGCTTGGAATGAAAACAGCGCAAGAAACTACCTACGTATCAGACAGACTTCACCACCCGTTACTGAGCAGACCTGCACAAAAAGCTCTTAAGTGCTCGGAAACTTAAATCACGTCAAGGCAGAAGGTAGTGGACCGGCTGAACACCTAGAGGTAAAGTATTCATCACTTTTCGATGGACCAGGAAAAATGCACGTCCAGTACAAAATAGTTCTACACCGGGAACCACAGCCGCTTGCAAACTTGTACCCAAGACGAGTGTCTATATGTTTTTTTGCCAGTAGTAGAAGCCGCCTAAAATGCCGCCCAATTTCAATGTCGCCCATGAGAAGGAGGAGGAGACTGGCTAGAAAAATACGGGCGAGTAGCAACCTTCAACGAATGGCACGATAATATGAGGCTCCGAAACATCTCCGCACTTGATGGGGCTGCCTGTACGTGCTACGAAAACCACGAGACTTCATTGACCAGCTTGCACACATTTGAGTATGAGTTCTCCTAAAGTTTTTGAGGATCCTGCGAAGCAATGCGTTCAGTTGATGCTCCAAACTCGCTCCCAGCACCAAAACTAGACGCCAACCATGTACGCAGAAGAGTCTGTTCAGTCGAGCAGCCGTGGCCAGTGGAGTCCTGGAATGAGGAAGCCACCCACTCGACCACTCGAACGAGATCAATAAACTCGTTGGCCCTAATAAACGTTTCTCCTCATCCTCCGTCTTGCCATCCCCGAAATGGCACACTAAGCTTTGATGACGATAGAAGACGACCCCGCCCATCCCCGAAATGAGAGAAGGTAGATTGAGACCAGAAAGAAAGAATTTGTCTCTCCCGTAACACTGGTGTATCGCGTGTGCCACCGAAATAAGAGAATATAGAGTGAAGCTAGAAGGAGGCACCTCTTCCTCTACACTGATGCACCCCGAAACGACCGAAGAAAAAAAGGGAACCCCATGAAGCGGCGTGTGGAAGAGCAACTTTCTTTCGGATTCGTGCGCAGTCCACCAAAGACCGCTGCCGAATTTACAAGTGACGCATCCACGATTAAGAAAACACTGGGTATGCGAGCTCGCCAGGTCATGTGGACGCTCAAAGTCCTCACAGCAAGCAGCCCGGAGAGAACTCCTATGGGGAGCTTGCGCTGAAGTTTGCGGTGCCGATTGCAGCGCCATAACACACTGCCTAGAGAAAAGAGCAAGCAGTTTTGGGTAGTACAATTAGCACTTTTCCGCGCCACCTTCAGGCGCTTATTGACGTGAGCCTCCCCGCTCTGTCGAAGGCGCACGTGTCGTGCGTCAGCTATCTGGGCTACGCCGAGAGAAGCTAGGCAATGAATGCTGTCAGCCAAACACGGGTATCTAATCGTGCAGAATGTGCTCTCGCGTTTGCAGCGGCCCGAGCGGCTGACAAAAGCATTTTTGAGTCATCGAATGGAACAATTGCAGTGCGACCTTGGCAGCGCAGGTTTCCCATAAGCAGGGTCAACTTTTGCGACGTGATCTGCGAGATTGTTTGCTGGAGCAGCGTCGCATGCTCCCATCCTCATCTCAGCCTCAAGTAGCGACCCGAGGCTCATACACTACCCGACTGCGCATTGATAAACAATCGACGTCGTTGTAGGCTCATCCCGCTTTCCACGGAAAAAGCAATACCTTCGAAACAACCCTACGGCATCACGTTTCCCTGAGCGTCATCGTCCCCGTGGGTGCCGGAAATGTTGGGAACAACGAAGGTATCATCTTTTGAAACACGCAGTTGCTTTTAGATCGAGAACATGGCGTCTTAAGAGGCTTCGCGCGATTCTGGAATGGATCTTTTTTTTTCAGCAGCCCGTAGCCAAGAAGGACGGAGCACGGAGAAACATGACGACAAATAAGCTCTGATCAGCGTTTCCTTGCCTTAGTCTTTCTCCCTGGTCCGTACTCGTGCGCTACGCGCTACTAAAGAAAAAAACCTGGAGGTGACACTCAAGCTCCGCCTTATGGCCCATTCACATGATGCGATTGTTGCCGCAGCGCAGTGCGATTTCTGCCGGTGTGCGACAGAAATGCGCGTCGTTCTCGTCGCAGGGCCACTGCGACAGACTTTCAACAAGTTGGTCGCACTGTCGCAGCATCGGTGCGATCGCAGCGATGGCCACAGTAGTCGCTTCTACGCTTCTGGCACCCCACACACCCCGTAAACCTTATCTGTACCCTGCACACGCAGGCCTCCCGGGTAACGAGGAGGTCCACTCCCTCGCCCGAGGTGTCACTTTCCGGGCCGGACTTAGACCTCCTCCGCCATCCAGGGAGCGCCTGCTTACGTTCAAAGATATTCTTGCCTACTACCGAGATACCCGGCGCGTTTACGCACATCCGGCTCCCTCCCTAACCTACTCCCTATCCTATTCTCCTTCATGCCCGCTACCCCGATCAATTCCTTTCTTTTTGTAAGCTCTGCGGGTAACCGGGAGACTTCCTTCATGTCCTCCTCACATGTCCTACCTTCCCACAACCTCCGTCGCCCACCACGGCGGAGTCATACTGGGAGACTCTCCTGGCCTGCTCCGCTGCTGCTGACCAGCGCCGGATAATTACCGACGCTCTGAAGCGGATAGCCCTCCAAGGGCTGTCCTTTGCCCTGTAAGGACAGCCCCTAAGGGATGCCTCGTGCCATGTTAGGGGGTTTGCCCCCTCTGTATTTGGCAATAAATGTTTTCACCGCCACCACTACAGTAGTCAGCCAATAGGAGTTCAGCGACGAGGTAAAAAATAGCGCAGCGACGACGGACACATGCATATGAAGAAAGAAAACGGAGAAGCGCTGTTGGCGTTTCTTAATCAGATCTTTCGTCTCCTGAGATAACTTGCCGGTATCCTGCCGAACAGTCCTACCGTCTACTTCTACGGCGAAATCCGTAATGATAGCTGTCAGATTATCGTTGATTGTGTCGACATTAAGATCGTCTTTCCTCAGTTAAGTATGCATATCTTTTCCGTCTTCTTTCTTCGTATGTGTCCGTCGTCGCTGCGTTGTTTTTTTACCACGTCCATGATGCACCAACTCGCTCAGTTGTCGGTTCTTCTGGAGTTCAGCGACATGACAGGAAAATCTCGAAAACGTTTTATTGAACATAATAATACATCACGGCTCAATATTAAATCAACGCCTGCCATGATGCTTGACATTTATTGCAGCGGAAGAATTTTCGGCCACTGAAAAGCCGCACCGACGCTAGGGTACCGACGGCACAGACCGAAATCGTTGGCATGTGAAACGGCGGCTGCGATTACCGTAGCAACGACAGTGCGACCGCGCCGTAATTTTTCGTTCCCGTCGCACCATGTGAAACAGGCATTAAGGGTATGACGCGGCAGCGTTTATGGGTTAATGCCCATATATGCGGAATTTGCAATTATCGCCTTTGCATTCATAGATCGCTGGGTGTCCACATATCACTGCTGGCGCAGTGATGCAACCGTTAAACTATGCGCCATGCACTGCCCTTCGATGATAGGTTGTGCCACCGGTCAGGCTTGTGCTACACAGGTGGCTCTTCCCAGCAACCGCTCGCGAGCATTTAACTCCCACCTCCTACGGCTGTCGGTTTTCTCACAATTCGGTGGGCAGGTTTTGACGACTCCAGAATGTCACGTAACCTATAGGTGGCCTACCTAGGTTGCAGGAGCGACCGGTTGCTCCTGCCCTTCAGGCTGCGAGGCTTCAAACGGTTGTCAACGCCGACGCCGGACAATTTTTTCCAACATGGAGGTACTAACGCTCCTGCATTTAAACCATTTGCAAAAACGATTACCGTGACAACTTGTCTTGTTCCGCAACGAACAAGCCGACGCACTGAAGACAGACTTCAGTTGTATACAAACACCCCACAACTTAACACACTCACGACGATTGCTTTTTAGACGAACTAACAGACATTCATGACAACTTCACCCTCTCCGACCGACCGTCAGGAGACGCGCCTAACCAAGACCACTCGCTCACCATCGACCTAAATCGAGCATTGCTTCTTAATATACAAGACCTAATAAGAGTCTCGTTCAAACTTCCAGCGAGTGCTTTTCTTAGTCGTCAAATATCCGACAAGCCCGGATTACCCAGAACTGCATTGCAACTGACGAAAGCTCTCGACTTTACCGTGTGGCATCGCGAGAACGCCAAACCATCCGGGAAACAGTGGTAGAAATGCTTCGACAAGTCGTCATCCACTCATCAACGAGAACCTGGGCGGCACCGGTGGTTATGGTGAAAAATAAGGATGGCACTCTTCGGTTCTTCTTCGCCACCTAATAACGTAGTAAAAAAAGGTGTCTACAATGATACTCTAAACTAAATTTGCCGCAACAGGTACTTATCTTCCATGGATATGAAGAGAGGGTACTGGAAAATTCAAGACGATGAAAGAGACCGACAAAAGACAGCCTTCGGCACGCCCGACGGCTATGACAATTGCAAAGTCATGACATTCGGGCTTTCTTTCACACCAGCAATTTTTCAATGAGTATTGGTAGGGCAATGGCAGGCATCAAGTAGGAAACCATTCTGCATGTGTATGCAGATAACGTTGTAGTCTTTGCGACGAGCTTCGACGAACACCAACAGAGGCTGAAGGAAGTACTGGAAGCACTCAAGTCTTCCGGGACTTACTCTGATAGAAGGACGGCATATTGGGCGAGTTGGTGTTTCATGGTAACAAGAAAATTCAAACAGCGCTAGACGACAAGACCAGAGAGAGGAGGAGACAAACACCAGCGCCATGTTTGTCTCCTCCTGTCTCTGGTCTTGTTGTCTAGCGCTGTTTGAATTTTATCCTTACTCTGATACTTGATAAGTGGCGCTACGGCTACCAGCTGCTTCTGTTTCTCGGCCACGTCTTCACAGAGAATGGCGTACATCCTGACCAAATAAAGACAGCCGCTATCGCGAAGTTTCCGCAGCCGATCGGCAAGACAGCAATACACATATTTTTAGGTTTGTGGCCATATTTCTAACAATTTGTCAAGAACTTTTCACGAATCACCGATCCTCTAATCGAGCTTACAATACCCAGCGTGCTATTCAGATCCGAAGTGTGGCCAGTGGAAGCCTTCAGGGAACTTCAGTGTCGTTTACATTCCCTCCAGTCCTCGAGCACTTTCACCAAAACGCCGCGAGAGAAACTCATACCGAGGCAAGTAGCGTAGACCTAAGCGTCATCCTTGTTGAAAAAACACGACGGGTTGAAGAAAGTAATTGTATACTCTAGCCGTTTTCTGTCAAAGGCCGAGATTAACTATTCGGCGACCTGGAAGTAATGGCTCGTCATAATCTGGGCCGGAGTGGACGACCATTCAAGGTTGTCAGCCATCACTACGCCTCGGATGGCTTGCCAGTCTGCGTTTCTAAGAGTTCGACGTCACCGTAGTCTGAAAGTCTGGAAAATTAGTCCGACGCGGACTGCTTGTCACTAGACCCCGTCGACGCACCACCAAAAGAACGTGACGGGCGACGCCGTTATGGAAGAGTTAAGCGATAGTGATTTCGCATGACAGCACTCGGATTCGGCAGTACAACACTTTATATAAAGAGCATCTTGAAGGAAACGCCACCTCGCCCCACCCCGGAGTGTTCAGTTTCCAATTGTCATTCTTACAAAACGGCGTGCCCCGTGAAGAACTTCGCACCAAACTACACCGCATACCTTCTTGTGCCTAAAAGCCTTCGCGAGGAAATTCCGCAGGATTCTCACGAGGAGCCGACAGCAGGACATCTGGGGTCCACACGAACACTCCGCCTTATCTAAACATATTAGAGACAGCGATAGCCGCCGATATCGCACGTTACGTCATAATTTGTCGTGAGTGTCAGCGACGCTAGACGCGACCCATCAGGCCAGCTGCACTTTGTAACCCATACCGCCGTTGAGCAAGCACTTTCAACTGATTGGAAGTGGTCTCCTCGTCCCCTTCCAAATGTCAACACCGTTCAATAACTGTACCAGCGTGGCCACCGGCTACTTTGCCCGCTACGCCGAAACGAAAGTCCTTCCAAATGGTACTGCTGCGAAAACCGCAAACTGTTTCGGCGAGCAGATCCTTTTGCGCTACGGTGCTCGAGAAGTTTCATCACGGAAAGGGGAACAGCATTTACGGCCGGCCCCGCCGCGGTGGCTCAGTGGTTAGGGCACTCGACTACTGATCCGGAGTTCACGGGTTCGAACCCGACCGCGGCGGCTGCGTTTTTATGGAGGAAAAACGCCAAGGCGTCCGTGTGCTGTGCGATGTCAGTGCACGTTAAAGATCCCCAGGTGGTCGAAATTATTCCGGAGCCCTCCACTACGGCACCTATTCTTCCTTTCTTCTTTCACTCCCTCCTTTATCCCTTCCCTTACGGCGCGGTTCAGGTGTCCAAAGATATATGAGATAGATACTGCGCCATTTCCTTTCCCCAAAAAACCAATTATTATTATTATTACGGCCGAGCTTGCTCCAACCACTCTGAACGACGGCCTTAAAAGCCGCCGTCGAACATCTGCGTACGATCCGCAGATCAACGGCCTTACGGAGCGTCTGAGGAAAACGATCGTGGACGCGCTTTCCATGTACGTCGACGCGGAAAACAAAACACGGGGCACCATCTTACCCTACCTGGTCCTCGCCTACAACACACACCGCTGTTCAACCCTATTCCAGCTCTATACGGCAGAAATAATCAATAATAATTAGATTTGGGGGAAAGGAAATGGCGCAGTATCTGTCTCATATATCGTTGGACACCTGAACCGCGCCGTAAGGGAAGGGATACAGGAGGGAGTGAAAGAAGAAAGGAAGAAGAGGTGCCGTAGTGGAGGGCTCCGGAAAAATTTCGACCACATTGGGATCTTTAACGTGCACTGACATCGCACAGCACACGGGCGCCTTAGCGTTTTTCCTCCATAAAAACGCAGCCGCCGCGGTCGGGTTCGAACCCGGGAACTCCGGATCAGTAGTCGAGCGCCCTAACCACTGAGCCGGCAGAAAGGCCACAACAACCCTCGACACGATGCTGCCAGACGTCAGCGACAAGGACAACCTCAGATGAAGCTCGACGACTTAGTTGGCTACGCATTAACAGGAAGCTCAAAAGTGTTTTTTTTTTAGTATTATACGCTCTACAAGGATTCCAATGAGCTTGATGACTTTCCCAGGTGTGCATTAACAGGAAACGAAACACCTTTTTTGAGTATTCGGAGAGATACACGGATCCCAATCTATGAAGCGTCTAGATTAAGCATACCATGTTGTTTTTTGCCAGCGTTTAAATGATGTAATCGCCTATCAAAGTAGCAACAACCCTCATGCTTCTTCTCAACCCATTAGAGTAGTGCGGAGAAACATGATGATACCTTCATTGTCCGTGCCCTATCACCCCGAACAACGCTTCGAAGCCTTTAACTTCGGTGGCGCTGAGTTGTTTTAGCGAGCAAATTTTGTCGAAATGCAGCGCCGCAGTGTCTAACGTCATCATATCGTTGCTGCTCGCACTTGTGCGCTGCGGTGAAGCCTGAATGCCGCCGGAGCTTCATTCATCCTTTAAAACATCATTTTAAGCACTAGCACAAAAATACGGCATGCTTTACCTGTGGCTTTCAAACATTCGGCCCCTTTAAGCTCATCAAATTCTGCAACCTCTTTAGTAGCGCTTCAGGAGGAACACAGTGCCGAGGCCCGACACTAATATCAACATCGATGCCAGGAGGAATACGAACCGCGGGACCGTATATGCGTCTGGACGCCCAATCGCCGCCGCGGATTAACTGAATAAATTCTTCGTTGTTATCTTCGCCCATACAAAGCCCGCATCGACTTGGTCAGCTAGGCTATGAACTCTACCTGAGGGAGCGCTAGCCTCCCTGCGAGGCCGCGTTCTATCAAAAGTGGCACGAATCGGGCTGTGGTGGTGGTTACAACTTTATAGCCACAAAATTGAAGGGGTTAGTTTGGTCTGGGGCGAGTCCAGGGTGGCCTCTAGTCAGAGGCGACCTCTTGAGCCCGCGTGATGAGGGCCAGCTGCGTTGTTTTTCTGGAACTGGCCAAGAGCTTGTCCCAATCCTCCGCCGAAGGAGCTGGCAAGATTGTCGTCGTGCGTCTCAGACCACATTAAGCGCGCTGACGCACGCTTCATGTTTGCATTCACGGTGTTTATCTTAATGGGGTAGCGTTCAAAGCCCCGCTACCCAGAAAATCCCGCGTCACCGTTGTTGCCGTTCTGAGCGAAAAATAGTGTGACGTGGGGCGGCCCAGGTCGCCATCCGCCGCAAGAGCGATTTAGGTGCGCCGTCTAGGTCACGTTACTTTTTGACGTCCCCGAAACCTGCCCACCATATTGTGAACAAACTGACCACCGTGGCAGGTGGCTGTTAAATTAATCATTGATCGCGAGAGATTCCTCGGGAAGAGCAACTAAGGTAGCACTAGCCCTACCGGTGGCAGCGCCTACCATCTCAGGGCAGTGTCGCATCCCTTAACCACTGCACTATTTCGCAAGTAGTGGCATATAAATACACCCAGGGACCTATGAAAGTAAAACTGAGAATGACCATGTCCACATATGTGGGCATGAAATCACTAACGCTATCGCGTCAAGCCCTTGAGGCGGAGCTTAAGCGTCCCCTCTAATTTCTTTTTTCCTTTCTTTTCTTTGCAAAGCATGGGGTCGTTGATTCTTTAAGAGGTGTGAAGGCCACAAAGTGAGCGGTGCTGGTAGAATTACCGTTAATAGGGAGAATAGAAGAATTCAAGACTTCGATGAAAATTCAGTATCTCGCTCAAGCGGAGGAACATGACCTCAGTGTTCAGGAGATGTAGGATAATGTCAGAAATGACATTACTTAGTCCGGAAGAGAAGTGGGACGACGGATATCTAGACACATAGTGGCAAGCTCTCTCAGGAGACGAAAAACCTGATTAAAAAATGAAAGAGTAAGAAAGCCTCTAGCTCCATGAATAGCATATATAGGGCTTGAAAAACTGTCAAACCTCATCAGTCCGTGTAGGGCAAATGACAGAAGGAAGTTTAATATGTGAATATTTAATATTTATATATATTTATTATTTAATTTATTTTATATATTTAATATTTAAATCGGATAGTTTAGTACAGAATATAAGATTCGTAAATCTATAGGAAAATAACAGTGCAGAGTATTTATTATTGTTGCCGCCAAAAGTATCAATATTAGTATCGCCGAAGATGATTCATTTTTGTTCATTTCTGTTGCGTGCATAAAACCAGATTCGAGATCATTCCCAAACATATTGTGATCTGTGTGAGGGGCTCTACAAATAACACCAGCCATGACACGTTCAAGTTCAACAAATAGAAATTTCTAACTACTAGTGACGGACGCGTTAAGAAATGGACATTCGCAGTGTACAAGGGTCTTTTTAATGCACAAACCTACCGCACCTCATCCATTGTTACAAATGCAAAATTGGGAAGTTATAGCTTTCATCGGGCTTTCTGTAACAGGTTTCTGTTTCAGGTTTCTGTAACAGCTGTAGCATCGCAAAGGAAGTTGTGCTGTGCTAGAAACGTACAAAGGCCGTCAACATTTCTAGCTATGCTTCTTACATTGCAATGTTTATGGCGCGTGGCTGATTTAACGTGTAAAATTTGTGAGTTGTTTGCATGGTCAGCAATTTGAAATAACTAGACATTAAGGCCGAGGTCGGCCTCTGTAGTAATTCGGATCACGTCGAGTTGTCTGCTTTTCGCGCCAAGATCCGGTCACGAGATAACCATGCACATTTCCAGTGGTGAATTTTCTTCGCCTCTGTAGCCCTAGCTAGCAACGCTTTATAGTCTGGGCAAAGGCATTTACGAGCACGAATAACGATCCAGAAATGACAACGGTCCGAAGTGATTAAGCGAGTTTTTTTGCCGATTCGTTCACCTTATCACGGGCATCAGTTGACCGGAACTTGACGATAATATTCGACTTGTTCCTCTCTTTTGTTGGCAATCGATGCGCGATGTCAATATCGTTCATCGTTATATCCGCTATAACCTTCGAGACAAGAGCGGAGACAATGCCTGTTAGTGACTCTCTGTCAGTAGAAGGGATGCCTTTCAACTACTACTACGGTACTACTGAAGTTCAGTTAGCTCTGCTCGTGTAGGCTGCAGCTGTTTGGAAAGTTCGCTGTTTTCGTGCTTTCGATATTTCTGCTCTTCCTTAAGCTCACGTATCTCCTGACGAGTTTCGGCAAGTTCTTCCTTAAATTCTTCATAACTTTCATTCATAAATTCGACCTATCTCCGCAAGGTGCCAAGCTCATGGTTCAGGCTATTTCCCAAGACTTCCAACTTGCCATTAAGCTTCACAAGAAAACTTCCAACCTCTTTCACAGTAGTTTGAGCCTTATCGAATAGCTATTCGCCATTTTCATTCGTGTTAGACGGGGTACCGGATCCCTCATCATCACCCATTGCTTTGGACGACCCATTCACAAGCTGTGTGTTTATAGAAATACAAGACCTGTAATACGAGAACTATGATGAGCGTCAGGCCATGCGTTCATGCCTGAATCGTCCTCAGCAATGGTTCGTCCAGGGCCAGGAGCTCAGCTTTTATACTCCCCGTCGCAACAGTGCGCCATATTCGGAGAGCCGGAACATGCGCACATGCGCCGACGCAGTAGCCACTGGGCCCAGTGGGATGACGTCAGCAGAAGCCAGCAAGTTGCGCCGGCAATCGTTGGCACGTGTTGGTGAACCGAGAAGTCGCGACGGTTATCCAGACAGAATCAAAACGCTGTTTTCTTTCTTTTTCGCACCCTTGGACGCTTGGTCGCTTCGGCAACTCTCGGCCAGCAGCATTAATTTTCGGCGTCATGCGTTAAGAGCCGCATGCGCAGATACCTACATCGGGCATAACGCCCTGTCGCGGGCAACGGTCGCGCTGCAGCCGACCTTGTTCATCCATCGCACGCTTGAGAGCAGCACAGTAACTGAGCAAAGCTCCCTGTCACATGGTATTTTTCAAAATGGCGGGCTTTCTTTGGAACGCGGAAAAAAGGACCACGTGAGAGATATCGTGTAGGAAACAATTTTTTTAGAGGTTTCTGAAGGTTCTCTTAAACTTTCCGTATCACACTTGGGGTATGTAGCGAATACCTAAAAAGATGATTAATTAAAGAAAGCAAATGAACTAGTTAAGGGGAAAATAAACAAATAGCCTGAGTAACTCAAGGCTAGTGCCAACATTATGTACTCGGTTCCACTCGCGTCCGAAGTTCCTTTCATTTTTAAAACCTTGGCCCAAGTATTTGGGACAACCTGTATATTGGATATTGCCGAGACATGGCAATTTATAATTCATAATTATTTTTATGCGTGCCTTCTGTGAACGTTATTCCGTACAGTAATCGCAAGCTTACGTTAATGTCCCTTTGGTTTAATTAATAGTTGTGTCGGACCAATCGGTAAAATATTCCAGAATTATTTCGTTACTTCGCAGTTCACATAAGCAGATGGCTAGTCGTGGTTCGCCGGAGACGGATTTGTTGAGAACAGCATGGAAGTGTTGCCGACGTCATTTTGACGCTGTTGTCTGTTTAAAATGTCGCAATTTTTTATGCCATGTTTTGACACCGAATGTATTCCAACAGGCCTTCTAACCTATGCAGTTTTCCTCAATGGCACAAGCTTCTCTTGGAGTCCCATTTGAGGCCACGTGCTCTATATTATCTCACTAATCATCACACTCATGTAAATAAGCCTGACTGATCCCTAGTTAAGGACAACGGCTTCACCCATATACATCAAACTAATCGTGTCCTTTGACATGTTCGGCCACCTTACCCCCGGAAACTACTTATTCTCATCTGTCCACCTGATTTCCTGCTGCCGTCTGTTTCGCTTGCTTCCTCCTACCATCCATTGGTACCACTTATGATCATCTGTTATCTGCCTTCACATCACATATACTTGCAATTACGTTTGTTCTTGATTTCAAATACGCCATCATTTATCCGAGTTTGTTATCTGCCCAATTCCACTCTTCCTGTGTCTTAACGGTGCACCTATCATGTTTATTTACATGGCCCGCTGTGCTGTGGGTAACCTATTTAAAAGGCTTTCTGTAAATATAGGCAATGCTTCCGCTTCATATGTAAGTGCGGGAAAGATAAAAATGTGTAATGCTTTCGTCGTGAAGGTTACTGGAAATGAGCTATTCCTGACCGGAGAGTTGCTGCTATATACACGACACAAAATTAATTTTTTTTATTTTCCTGGTTATTTCCATCGCGTGGTCATAATGAGCGGCTATCTGCCCTTAGTAGATGCATTCATGTTTCGCATGCAAAAGTAAAATACTCTGTCCTTCCGGGAGTAGTAAAAAAAAAAACTATGTACATCTTTGAAATATTTTGAAGGGCCACCTTTATACTTTTCCTGTCTGGATACTCGACTTTGCTTTGCTATCAGTCCCCTAAGCTACTTATCAAGGCAGTGTGATCAGCCAATCGGGAATCGCCCGGCTTTCACCGATCAGATTTTACCGATAACTCTCCTCAGTCCACGGTCCTGAATACATAATTTTAACACGTGGTGAATAGTACTGAATAGACAATGTCGCCCTGGACTGACGTTCTTTTTTACTTTGAAGTTATCACTTTCCTTACGGATGTATATTGTACCGATCAGGCCGCTATAGTTGTATTTTTCAGCAGCTTTGCACACTTTTCTCCTAAACACTGGAAAGGCAATGCCCATGGGACTGCTGAGGATTCAAATAAGTGAGACGTTTTCCCCTACTACACGCAGGACAATATCGCTGTTGCTTATACTCTGCGTATATCTTTATCACCTGGTTCAAGGTGTGAACATGGGCCACAGCCAGTCGCCATTAGGAAGATCAGCCACCTCCTTTGGTTAATGAAAGTCTAAGATTCCTCAAACTTTTCAACGATTACCTTAGTGAATACCTTGCATGATCATGGTATGTTTGCTGATGCAAGCTGTGCTACTCTTGTATCGACTGTTCTGTCGTGGCCGAGAGAAGACACGACGCACGAGCGAGGGCAGGAACGAATGTGTTTTATTCCACGACGCCTCTGCTTTTATAGCATGTGCCGAGACGGTCCTACGTCATAGACACGTGCTTGAACTGATAACATATCACATTCTTCCCTTCTTAGTGAAACAAAAGTCATTTTAATTACTACTATCTCTTCTTCCTGAAGTCTTCTGTAGTGTATCTCTCGGGAGGGTTTCGCGCACGGGTGCTTCGTCGCAATGCTACTGCTGATGACTGGTTTCCTGGAGGGGTAGGCTCCTCATGTGCTGTGCCGTTAGATCTGGTCTCGCCGCGCTCTGGACGCCCTCCACCTGCCACTGCTTGTGGGTCCTGTGGTGGTCTTGGTAGCAGGGCCCGAGGAGTCTGTTGGTCGGCGGACACCCTTGGCTCTGAAGAGGTCCCCCGAGTTGGATCTCTTCTTGGAGAAGGTTGGCTCTGCACTTCGATTGTCCGATCCAGGGGCCTGGAAAAGACCTCTTGAGAAGACAAATCTTCGGAAACCCATCGCGGATCTTCTGAACCTCCTAGACCATTCGCCCCATCTTTCTCCTGACCGGTTAGTGCTGTCGTATGATTGGTGGCTTCAGTCCATACGCTGGTCTTTCTGGTCCGCAGGTGATCAACGTGAGTGAACTGTAGTCGGCCTTGAACCCTAATCATGTACGTGACTGGGCTGACAACTTGTTCAACAGTACCTTCAAGCCACGATACAGGCTCACCACGTGTAGTTTTCACGTAGACTGCATCGCCCACGGAGAAGGATTCAGCGCATCCTCTTCGGTCGTTACGTTGTTCCGTGTCTAGTCTCTGACGCTCCGCCATGTCCCCTGCAAAACTTGGTTTGAGAAGAGACAAAGTAATTCGGGGCAGACGCTTGAGGAAAACTTCAGCAGGCGTCCGCAAAGTCATCGAATGTGGGGTGTTTCGATAACAAAAAAGAAATTTATTCAGGCGGTCTTGTACTGTACTCTTTACTCTCATTTTTATCGTGCAGAACCTGTTTTAAGAGCGCTTCCTTCGTCGTTCTTACGAGTCTCTCTGCGGCTCCATTTGAAGCTGCATGATACGGAGGTGTCCTCGTGTGTTTGATATCCCTGTGCCTCATGAACTGTTCAAATTCATCCGAAGTGAATTGCGGGCCGTTGTCGGTAACCACTTCTTCGGGGTAGCCGTAGGCCGCGAAGAGAGTGTCCAGTTTTTCCAATGTTCTAGCGGTAGTTGTCGATGTCATGCCGAACACTTCAATCCATTTAGAATATGCGTCGACCACTACTAGCAGATTGACGCCGTCTTTTACAGCGTAGTCAGCGTGAATCCTTTCCCAAATTTTTGTTGGATACCTCCATGGTTGCAGAGGCCCGGCTGACTTTGCTGGCCGAGTGCTTTGACAAACTTGGCAATTCCGAACGGTTTCTTCTATGTCTTTGTCGAGGAAAGGCCACCACACGTATGCCCGTGCCAACATCTTCATACGAGTCATCCCTGGATGTCCTTCGTGCTGCAGAGAGAGCACATGTTCCTGCAGGGTTCTCGGCACAATCACTCGATTGCTCCAAGTTACGCATCCTTGTTCAGCAGACAGTTCATCTTTCCGTGTGAAAAACGGTCGCAGCTCTTCAGAGTAATGCTCTGGCCATCCCAAAAGAACGTAGCTTAAAACGCGTGTTAGAAGGGGTCTCGCTTCGTTTCTCGAGCGACTTCTTTAGCTGTCAGCGGGGTTGCGTCAAAAACAGCCAAACACTCCGGCTCGTCGTTGCCTGAGGCTTTCGGCAGCGGTAGCCGTGACAGTGCATCAGCGACTTCCATTTTCTTGCCGTTCCTGAACTTGAGATCATACTGATATGCTGTTAGAGTCAGTGCCCATCTCTGCATCCGTGCAGCTGCTAAAGATGGCAGTGGTTTATCATGCCCAAGAAGTCCGATAAGTGGCTGATGGTCGGTGTATAGGTTGAACTTGCGCCCATACAGATAACGATGAAACCGTCGCAAGCCGAATATGAGCGCGAACGCTTCTTTCTCCCCTTGAGCATAGTTCCGTTCGCTGCTCGTTAAAGTACGAGACGCGAATGCGATAGGCCGTTCCGTTCCGTCTGGCATTTCATGAAAAATCACAGCTCCCAAGCCGTAAGCGGAAGAATCGCAACTAAGTCCAAGTGGCTTTGTGAAGTCATAGAAGGCTAACACTTCACTGTTCAAAATCATTCCCTTAGTTGTTTCGAATGCCTTCTTGCACTGTTTCGTCCATTTCCACTTGTGGTTTTTTTGAAGAAGCTGGTAAAGAGGAGCTACCACAGTTGCCAAATTCGGCAAAAACTTGCCATAAAAGTTTAGAATACCCAAGTAGGCCCTGAGTTCTGTGATGTTGCTGGGCTCCGGGGCGTCTCGTACTGCTTTTATCTTTTCAGCGGTGGGATAGATGCCCTCCTTCGAAACCTTGTGCCCTAGGTAGACAACTGAATCACGAAAAAACTTGCATTTTTCCTCTTTGAGCGTTATGTAGTGGTCGCTAAGTCTTTTCAGAACTTTTGTGGCAGTTGTGTAGCAATCTTCTGTACTGTTGCCGGTGATGATGACGTCGTCTATATAGCACCCGACGTTAGGAATTCTTTCTAGTACTTTATCCATCAGGGCCTGAAATAAAGCTGGTGCGCTCGCAATTCCAAATGGCAGCCTTTGGAATTCGTACAACGCCTGATGTGTATTTATCGTGAGCAGTGGCTTGGAATCTTCACTGAGAGGCACTTGCTGGTACGCAGAGGACAAGTCCAGCACACAAAACACCTTACCACCGGCTAGCATTGAGTACAAATCCTCAGGAAGCGGGAGCGGGTAACAATCAGCCTTGAGTACTGCATTGATTGTTACTTCATAGTCTCCACAAATTCTGATTCCACCTCCACGCTTCGGAACCGGTACGATGGGCGTCACCCACTTGCTGCTGGCGACCTTTCTTAAAATGCCTTGACTTTCCAGCTTACCAAGTTCTTCGCTGACTGCCTCTTTAGTAGCGAACGGCATAGACCGAGCTTTGCAGAACACAGGCGTACAGTTCTGGTATATGGCTATTTTGGCTTCGAAATTGCGGACTATTCCTGGTGTTGTACGGAAAACTTCTGGAAATGTCTTTCGCAGAGAATCGACATCAGTGTTTTCGGTGATAGCACTGACGGTTTTCCAGTCAAGTTGCAACTTTTCAAGCCAATCCCGGCCTAGAAGTGTAGGCATAGCCTTGCCCTGGTCCTCTACTATATGCAGTGGAAGTTCAGCCTTGCAGCCGTTATGCTCAACGGTCATGGTCGCCTTTCCTCGCTGCTTTACAGGCTCACCTGTATACGTTTTCAAAACTGCTTTGGTTTTCAAAACCATTGCTTGAAAACTCTTTCAGGCATCAACGTGACAGCTGCGCCCGTATCCAAAAGCATAGGAAGGGTCTTCCCTTCAATCTGCACGGAAACCTTATAGCCTCGCTTCTTATCATTCGTGCACGACGTGAAATGCCTGAGAATCATCAGATTCTTCGTCCGTCGCTTCAGCGTAGCTCACCGGACGACTTTTTCTCTGTTGGCACATCGTTCGTAGGTGCCCCGTCTTTGCACATGCGCGGCACTTCGCGTTGCGATACCAGCACTTGTCTGAATCGTGCCCTTTTCCACAGCGATAACAAACTGTCCGATTTTTCACCTTTTCTTTTCCTCTTCCTGACAGCCTGGCTTTCGTTTCCACTCTTCCTCGAACCACATTTACGTCGGCCGAGCATTCTGCCTGGCAATGCAGCTCCTTTGTTTGCTTCGCAGCAAGTTCTTTTTCGAGCGCAATCTTGCAAGCTTTTTCAAAGGTTAAGTTTTCCGTTGCGAACAATATCCTCTGAGTCTCTTGGTCGCGCAATCCTGCCACCAGGCGATCCCTCAAAGCATCATTCAGAAACGCCTTGAACTCACAATTACGCGCCAGATGTTTAAGTTCCGTCATGAATTCCTTGACGCATCCTCCTTCCTGCTGCGTGCGTTTGTTGAACTTGCAACGTTCGGCTATTACTGAGTACTCGGAACTGAAGTGTTGTTCAAGTACCTTCTTTATGTCTGCGAAGGTCTTGTCAGTAGGACTGTCAGGGACTAGAATTTTCTTGAGCTCCCCGTACACTGTACTGCCTACTACGTTCAAGAACAAGCTCAACTTCTTTGTTTCCGGAACGTCGTTAAGGGCCACAAAATTCTCAAACCTCTCGAAATACGACTTGATATCGTCGCTTCTTGGATTAAACTCTGGCATGCTTCCGAAACGTTGCGAAGCTACAGGGAGTGCCATTTTGAAACGCTTGCCTTCTTATCGTGGGCCGGCCGTCCGTTCCGCTGCAGCGCTGCCCGGTGCTTGCTTCAGAATCGTGGCATCATCCCATCCTCGTCGCCAGTTGTTCTGTCGTGGCCGAGAGAAGACACGACGCACGAGCGAGGGCAGGAACGAATGTGTTTTATTCCACGACGCCTCTGCTTTTATAGCATGTGCCGAGACGGTCCTACGTCATAGGCACGTGCTTGAACTGATAACATATCATCGACAAATTCTTTTGTTCAGGTTATCCCGCTGTCTGTGGTATAGGAAATCCATCGTGAACTGTTTTATTATCGGTAGAGTATTCTCAGCGTTCAGCGCTAATTTCGCGACCCTTAATGCACAGGAGGCGTTGCAGTGAAAATTTGAACAAAAAAAGTGATGATGATGACTCCCAGCGCCAAAACCCAGAGCATTGTTACGAACGGAACGATGTTCGCAACCTCGTGGTAGTCGGAATTCTTTTGCGATTCGGCATGGTTTAAGCCTTCAATTGAGTAGAACCAGAACCCGGTTAAAAATAATTTGACTCACATGGTAAATAATTTGAACATTTGCCCATACATAAACGCGAAATTTCATTTCGTGTGCCGTGTGCATCTTTATTTCATTTGTATGCCCTTTTTTCAGTGCTTTTGCTCGGCTAAAAATCCGCCAATAAAAGCGCAGTTTTTCTCATCGAATTCCAATCGTGATCAGTTTGATTTCTAAAGCATGAAGAGTGAAAGAGGTGCATTGTCTTCAGTGTAATTTCCAGAATCGCCTACTGCGAGCCTCTGCTGAGTAACACTCCAAACAGCTGAATACAGTCACTAAACCAGTGAATATGCCAAGCTTAGTAGACAGACAGACAGAAAAGCTTTATTCAGCAAGTGCGTTTTAGACCCAGCTGGGTCCCTGGGCCACTGCGCGGTCCCGCACTGCATCAAGTAGGTCATGCCGGGACATGACGTCGGCAGGCCGAATCACCGCAGCAAGCTGCGATGTCGGGTCTGGAGACATAAGCAGGACCTCCCAGTCCTCCCAGCTCGAGATGGCGTGCTGTCCCCGCGGGGAGGGTCAGCAGGGCAGCCGAAAAGGATATGGGAGAGTGTGGTGTGGGGGTCACCGCATAGGGAGCATGCAGTGGATGTGCCGCAATAGTGGGATAAAAGCTGACGGGATGACAGAGAGCGGGTCTGGAGGCGTCTGAAGAGGATCTGTTGGGAGTGCGTAAGAGAGGGGTGGGGAAGAGGGTAAGTCCGACGGTCAAAACGGGCTGTTTGCGTGAACTCCGCAAAGGTGTGCGCCCGCTCCCTCGAGAATCCTGGATCGAGACTGTCCTGAGCCCGGCAAATCAGACCTCGGGCCAATTTATCGGCAGCCTCGTTTCCAGGGTTCCCAGAGTGAGCCGGCACCCACTGAAGCTCTACCCTGCGCGGTAAATTTTGGGTAGGGGTGTTCAACAATTGCCAGGCAGGGGCGTGAATCCTGCCCCTGGCAAAGTTGGACAGAGCCGTTTTGGAGTCGCTGAATATGTATTGGGCGTCCGAATTTGCAAGGTCTAGGGCGATGGCGGTCTCCTCTGCCTCCTCAGGTGTAGAGCCCGAGGGAACACGGTGAGTTAGGGGGTGAGGAAGCGTTTGATTGTAGGCAAGGGCTACCGCTTCATGCGCTTAAAGAAATTAAGTTTCGAGCTATTTTTGTTGGATGGACACAAGCCACCCAGGGGCAGATGGCATCTCCCGTCTTGTGCTCGCCAGAAAAAGTTTCCATTAAAGGTGGTGGTAGTGGTTTTATTAAAAATAATAGTAAAAAGGAAGGAAAAGATTTTTGCTAGCCCCGGCATCTGCCATCGATACTGAAGCACCTGAGTTGGGGCAGCGGAAATAAAGGACAGCAGGCAGAATGGAGAAATGAAATGAAAGAGGTGAGGGGACAGGAATAGAGGACAGGGGGAGAAGTAATATGTACAAACTATTTACACAATAAGAAATGTGTCCAGGTTGTGCGCGTGATTAGTTCATTTTAGAGGAATTAAATCACACACGCGCACACAGCACTGTGTAGGTTACAACTGGAGTGGGGCGTCCAGTTATTAATCGTTCAAGGTAGAACTCGCGGAGCGTTCGGTCACTGCGTGTAACTACCTGACTGAGAACAGACGGGACGTCAAGCCCGTGTGTTCGAGGAATGCACAGAGGCTCACCAAAGTTCGCTCACGAGTGCGCGCACTGCCCTGCGGCCACAATAGCGTCTTGATTGAGTCTGGTAGTATGCCCTGCGCCCTATAGGCCGCGAGCATATCGCGACGAGCATCGGCGAACGCGGAGCAGCGAAGGAGCAGATGTTCTAGTGTTTCCACTGCACCACATCCGTCACACACATCACTCGTCGCGATTCCGTGACGCACCCGTCGTTCCCCGGGCCACACGCAGCCAATGCGCGCGCGGAGGATCATTGCACGTTGTGACTGTGTAAGTGCGCGACAGCCGGTGACACTGTCGATGCGCTCACCTCCCGCGATGCGTGGGTCGGGGTGCTGCTTTCGGATATGGTCGTGAATGGCCGCACGCACGTCCTCCAGCGCAAGGGGCAGATCGCTGGCAGGTAGTTGGTGCGCAGCAGTCGCGAGGTCGTCAGCTTCTTCGTTGCCGGCGATGCCGCAGTGACCGGGCACCCACTGTGCACGCACGGCACAACCTCTCTGCGCGAGGCGCTCGATGCGCGAGCGAATTTCCCGCACTAGTGGGGTACCGCGGCCATTAGATTGCAGGCGGCTGAGGGCGGCGCGGGAGTCGCACAGCAGAGCACTCCTGGGCGGCGGAGGGCCGAGGGTGAGCAGCAGGTCCAGCCCGAGCCGGATCCCCATCAACTCCGCCGTGGTGGAGGAGCCCAGGAAGGCTGCGTGTTGCTGGCTGTGCAGTCGCAGGGCGGGGATGGTGGCCGCCGCAGCAAGGGAGCAGCTGTCGCGGGCCACTGAGCCGTCGGTGTACACGAGGAGATGGTCCTGGAGCTCCTCGTGTATGACGGCTCTGGCCAGCTGCTGCACAGCGCAGAGGGGTGTGCTCCGCTTTCCCCCGATGCCGACGATCTCTCGCTGTACCTCCGAGGCAGCAGGCCAGGGCGCGCAGGAGCCGTAGGGGGGTGGGCCTTGGGTCAATTGCTCATACTCAAGCAGCGCTGCGCCCATTCGTGAGCGCGGGTGCGAGCGCATACGCTGCAGCAGCGAGCCGCCGTCCGGTGCTCGGTGAAGCCGGTCGATGTGATTCAGTGCCCTGCGCGCTGCTTGGAGCTCAAGGGGCCACGCTCCTGCCTCGGCCAGCGTTGCGGCGCACTGCGAGTTTTTGGGCAGGCCTAGGCACACGCACAGGGACTTGCGGTGCTGAAGCTCGAGTTTCTTCCAGCACGGCTTGCGCACCGTGACGAGCGGCAGCGCATAGAGCACCGCCCCCAAAGCTGCGGCATTGTATAGACGCAGCGCGGCTTGCTGGGAGATGCCCTGGCCTCGAGCGGTGAGCTTGTGCACGGCGGCGGTGATCCTCTTCATCTGCAGACAGGCCTTGGTCGCCGCGGGGCGGAAGGAAAGGCGCCAGTCGATGTCCAGGCCAAGGTACCGCACCGATTTACGCCAAGGAATCGGAGTCCCGTCCAGTGACAGTGGCGCAAGGTGCGCGCGCGAGCGCGAAACGCAGGCCATGGCCACCGATTTGTCCGCACTCAGAGACAGACCAAGGCCGCGCAAGCTGGCATCGATTGCGGTCAGGGCTCCCTGAAGGCACCCCCGCACGCGGAACGCCTCGCCCGGTGGTCCCCGGCACCACAGAGCTATGTCGTCTGCATATATGGACATGTACACATGGTGTCGCCCGCTCGTGGGGAGGGAGGCCGGCACCACCGACATGGACACATTAAACAGAAATGGTGATAGGACAGAGCTCTGCGGCACGCCCATGTCGACCGGGCGAGGCTTGGAGAGCTTACCCCCTACTCGTACGCGCATGGTGCGCCCGCTCAG
The DNA here is from genome assembly GCF_052857255.1 of Amblyomma americanum. Lineage (NCBI taxonomy): Eukaryota > Metazoa > Arthropoda > Arachnida > Ixodida > Ixodidae > Amblyomma > Amblyomma americanum. Next base: position 97,812,820 of record NC_135507.1, read on the forward strand.
GAAGCCATGAACGTATCGCAAAAGGCGCCCGCTCACACCCGAGACGTCCAGTAGCAGCACGTCTCGGGCGCTTTTGACAACGTTCACCGCGCACCAATTCTCGCGGTGCTTGAGGAAGCCGGTGTGAGCGGGCGCCTTTTGCGATACGTTCATGGCTTCCTGAGCGGGCGCACCATGCGCGTACGAAAGAAATTTTCATTCGTGGTGAACCACCTAGCTTCGCTACATCCATTGTTGATGTTCAGGTTCACCGATCTGCAACAATACTGGTTTCAATGAATGAATGGAACCTTCGCATGATAAGCTCAACATAATTTCACTCACCTAGTGGTTGGCCCCGCCGCGGTGGCTCAGTGGTTAGGGCGCTCGACTACTGATCCGGAGTTCCCGGGTTCGAACCCGACCGCGGCGGCTGCGTTTTTATGGAGGAAAAACGCTAAGGCGCCCGTGTGCTGTGCGATGTCAGTGCACGTTAAAGATCCCCAGGTGGTCGAAATTACTCCGGAGCCCTCCACTACGGCACCTATTCTTCCTTTCTTCTTTCACTCCCTCCTTTATCCCTTCCCTTACGGCGCGGTTCAGGTGTCCAAAGATATGTGAGACAGATAATGCGCCATTTCCCTTCCCCCCCAAAAAAAACCAAACCAATCACCTAGTGGTTGAGGATTTTCGCTATTAGCCTTTTGCTCCTTAACTGAAATGGTATTAAGCAGCAATCCAGATGTCTAAAGAACTTAAAGTTAAGGTGAGGATATTAGGGGCAGACACAATAGTTGATAAAGTGAACATGAGGCGAGGGTGGCGCAAGAATTTTGCAGTTCATGAAGTCCACGAAGCTTCGGCCCCTCAGTGATAAGGGCACTGGACTGCTGCGCCGGTGTACCCGGGATCAATCCAGTCGGCTGAGGCAGCGTTTCGATGGAGCCAAAACTCGAAAGGCGCTCGTGTGCAGTGCTATGTCGGTGCACGTTAAGGATCCACAGGTGGTCTAAATTTTTCTGGAGCAATCCACTACGGCAACTCTCTGTTTCTTCTTTCATTACCACTTTCCACATTTCCCTTACGGTGCGGTTGGGGTGTCCACCGATAGTAGAGAATTACTGCACCGTTTTCTTTCCACAAATAGCCTATTTTTCAAAGGCCAATTTTCATTGTACAGCAGACGGCTGTTTTTTTTTTGCTGTTCGTCGTCAACAGGGTAAAGCACAATGAAGAGTAAAAATAAAATCTCCGCTTCGCCTAAATTTCAGGTTCTAATTTGACATTGATTAAAACTTCCATGCAACGCCGCCAGTACACAATCAGAGTTGAAAGCAAGCAATGGTTCCACTTTTGCGTTGAATTTGTTGAGCAGAAGCCTCCTACTGAACCACTAATATTTTGTGCGCTGAATGCATTGACTAGCGGTACCAATCAAGTAAGCACCGGCTTCATTAGCGGTGAAGGGAATCTGGTTGTCTTATACGGCGATTGTTCAACGCGGTTTATAAGCTCCTGTAGATGTCCGCCACCGGTTGGTTTTGTTGCTGATTCTCTCGGCCACATATATTAAGGGCTTCCATGTGTATACATTGATTGCTGGTCTTCCCTTGTGTTTTCAATAAGCGTATGTAGCTATGCCTTACCAGCCAGGCTGTCTTCATAAATATCTCTATTTTTATGAACTGTTCCGAAACTTGGGATCAATGTCCTTTGCGCACACTGCTGTGCGACATGCTTGTACAAATCCTGTGTTTATCCTCCTGAAAGAACATGCTCCTTTGTGAAGTAGACTGCACGGCTCCCGGCCGAATGGACTCCTGTTCACTTCCACTGGACAACCTTTTAAAGCAAAAGCATTGCTTGCCGAGCGGCGCTCATTTCGCTGTTGGTTGGTAAGAACTTTATTCAAAAGTCCTGCAGAGCTTTCGCCGACGGGGCCTTAGGTCTCCCACGTGGGGACGTCGAGGTGTTGCCTCGCCGTCGCCTCGCGGGCCTGCTGGACGGTCCAGAGTTGGTCACCGAGACTGGGGCTGCGCAAGGCAGCGGCCCACCACGGCGGCAGGGTTCCGGAGTTAGCACCGTCAGGGTTTTTTTGCTACAGTCCCAAAGCATATTGGGTAAAGTTTGCTATAGCAGTGTGGCAGACCTTGCATATATTCGTCGGGTATGTTCCGGGGTAAAGTCTGTGGTATTGTGCCGGGTTGGGGTACGTGAGCGTCTGCAGTTGTCTGAGGGCCACCGCGCGCACCCTGTCCAGTTTGTCGTTGGGCGGAAGGTAGGTTCGGTGGGCCAGGCAGAGGGACTTGGTAATTTCGTTGTAGCTGGTCAAACAGTCTTTGGTGCTGCCCATGGACGACGGTCGCCGGCGCGGTTCGCGAGCTCGCGCCTTGCCGTGTGCCGTCTCGTTTCGGTTGCGATATGTGTTCGATACTTCTCCCATGTGCGCCGGGAACCACTGGATTCTGGTTTGAAAAGTTTCCTCCCACTGGACTTTTCGATTGCTCAGGATACGGGCCGCTGTCTGTGAGATCCAACCTTTGGCGAAGTTTTTGACCGTTTGTCGCGAGTCGCAGAAAACTGTGGTGCACGTCGGATCCGTGAGGGCGAGGGCCACCGCCGCTTCCTCCGCTTCTTCTGCGCGCTCGCACGCTACACTTGCCGTTACGCGCGTTTCGCCACTCGAATCGACGACCGCAACCGCGAATCGCGAGCGTTCTGCGTATTCTGCGGCGTAAACGTACCTTGTCCCCGTTTCGTCTCCGTGGCTGTGTAGGAGAGCTCTAGCTTTGGCCACTTTTCTTCCCCAGTTGTGTTCTGGGTGGACGTTCCGTGGAATAGGGTCGGCTCTTAGGGTTTGTCTGATCGCGCCCGGAACAGCCACTTTATGGCCTTGTTGTGCATGGTAACGGATGCCGACACTTTCCATGATCTGGCGTCCGGCTCTCGTGCCCGCTAATCTTTCTAGTTGTGAAGTGCGCTGCGCCTCGGCGATTTGTGCGCTGCGCCTCGGCGTGTTGTGAAGCCGGAGCTGGAGCAAGCGTGGCGTGCTGGTGGACTCGGGTAGACCCAGTGCTATCTTGTACACCCTGCTGATGAGGACGTTGATCTTGGCTTCTTCTCCCTTGTGCCAGTTGTGGAATGCCGCGACGTACGCAATATGGCTCATGACGAAAGAGTGTATGAGTCGTGTGAGACTCGCCTCGCTCATTCCGTTTCTTTTGCTGGTGACCCTGTGGAGGATTCGCATGGCGTTAGCCGTCTTGTGCTGTAATTTAGTGATCGTTTCGCCGTTAACGCCATTAGCTTCGATTATCATGCCAAGGACCCTAATTCTGTTCACTATCGGGATGGTTGCTCCGTTGCTCGTGCGTAGTCTGATCTCTTCGTATTCTCGTCTGGTCGTTGCCGCATTCCGACCACACCCGGGTGGTCTGCCCCTCTGCGTAGGGCGGTAGAGTAGGAGCTCCGACTTTGTAGGCGAACATCGTAATCCCGTACCCACAAGGTATTCCTCTATTGTCTCGATTGCTAGTTGCAGTGCCGTTTCGATGTGACCGTCACTGCCTTCGTGCACCCAGAGTGTTATGTCGTCTGCGCATATGGTGTGCCGGACGCCTTCGAGTTCTTGTAGCTTTTCTGCTAGCCCGATGATGACGAGGTTGAAGGGCATGGGCGAGATGACGGAGCCCTGCGGGGTGCCGGTGCTTCCCAGCGTTTGCTCTTCTAGCTGGATATCCCCTGCCACTAAAAAAGCTCGGCTGTCTGTCAAAAAATCTTTAACGTAGTTGTACGAGCGTACACCTAGGTTTTGTCGCGATATCTGGTGTAAGATCGCCGAGTGCGCGATTCTGTCGAACGCGCTTTCAAGGTCGAGGCCGAGAATTGCTCTGGTGCCTCTCGTCTTGCCGTCAAGCACCTGGTGCTCTAGTTGTAATATTGCGTCTTGCATCGATAATTGGGGGCGGAATCATATCATGGAGGGTGGGTATGCCCATATCTGCTCTAAGTGGGCTTGTCAGCACAAATTACCTTGAACAGGAGGAGCGCAGAGGCGTAAGTAATTACGTGACGCACCATGTGACTCGCAGCAGCTGCAGTCGCGCGCTCGGCCGTCGTCGCAGGGGCTGCGCGCTGCCTATCCAGTGTGTCGCTATGGAAGAAGCAAGTCAGCCGGAGCCGACGTCCTCGAGAGTGCGTACTCGCAGACGTCGGGCCGAGTTTGATCACCCGGTGGACATTGCCAACCGTGCGAGGGATTTAGTAATCGATAGGGAGCGTAAACGCCCCTAAACAGCCAGCCGAAGGTAGCGAAGAGCGTGAGCGTCGCCTGGCTCGACGGCGAGCGAAAGATGCGGAATGAAGACAGCGACGAGCCTTGTTAGCTGCCGAGGCGGAGACTGGTGAGCCGCTGGAAGTGAGTTCTCGCATTGCGGAATGCACATGACCCACGTGGTCCGTCTATCTGTCAGACTGTGTTTCGGCCACGAAAACCTTAAGAGGGGACTTAACGTGTCATCCTTGCTTTCGCTTGCATAACTGAGGATAGCTGAGCTAAGCCGCAGCAGATTTTTTCTTTGCAGCGAACCTGCTTTTCCACGTCACTACGCCCATTCCATGAATTTGGATTTCCCAGTCGCGCCGATGCGGGGTTTTCCTCCGAACGGGACCCTTAGCGCTTTTGCTTTAATAGGTGGTGGTGAAAAACTTTAGTTAGCGAAGGCCATAAAAGAATAGAAAACTATATTACTGCCGCTCCGTGCCTCCTTCCTGCTGCCGGTCGTGGCCTCCATGTCATGCCTGGCGGCGACTTCCAAAACAGCCTGCCATAGCTGCGGACTGTTAAAGTGCCAAGAGGCGGGGACCGAAAGTGCCGGACATGAATAAAGAATGCGAGCATAGTCTGCTCGGGGGTAGCTGCAGAGCGTGCCTTCCGGTGAGAAGGCACCGGGGTGAATAAGGGCAGCCCCGCCGCGGTGGCTCAGTGGTTAGGGCGCCCGACTACTGATCCGGATTTCCCGGGTTCGAACCCGACCGCGGCGGCTGCGTTTTTATGGAGGAAAAACGCCAAGGCGCCCGTGTGCTGTGCGATGTCCGTGCACGTTAAAGATCCCCAGGTGGTCGAAATTATTCCGGAGCCCTCCACTACGGCACCTCTTCTTCCTTTGTTCTTTCACTCCCTCCTTTATCCCCTCCCTTACGGCGCGGTTCAGGTGTCCAACGATATATGAGACAGATACTCCGCCATTTACTTTCCCCCAAAACCAATTATTATTATTATTATTATTATTATTATTATTATTATTATTATTATTATTATTATTATTATTATTATTATTATTATTATTATTAATAAGGGCAAGGCGGGCAGGAGAGAGGAAAGTGTGGGCGCCTGTAAATGGCGCCACGTGCTCTGTTGGAGCTTAGAGAGGGACTTGTGAGGGGTAGGGAGGAATAGGCGGGAGTTGCGGTGATGAAAGGTGATGTCATGGAATGTGATGAATAGGCAATGCATTGTTAGGCAGCGCGTTGATGTGTTCTCAAATCAAGAATTGACATCGGTCATATTTCATGGCAATTGGCAGCTAGGCGTAAACGTATTTCATATGTATATAGCTATCGCTGCTTACCAGTAGTAACAAGCAGCTCTGTTTACAATCCACTATATTGAGATAACTTACGCTGACTCTATAAATCTGCACTAGATGGCTGTACCTCTCACTTGCCGCAGACATCGCAATGGCACCCTGACGGGGGTAAAATGGAAAAACTGCATGTAAGTACACTCCATCTGCGTTTACATCGAGCACAGACCATCGGACGCGATCTTGCCCTACTTTGCCTTCAACTACAAATTACAGTTAAGGAGGCAACCCTGTGAAACCCTTTCCCCTCGTACTCAGCAGGGAGGCCATGATGACAACGCTCGACGCAATGTTGCAGGACGTCACCGACGGGGATAAGCTCGACGTCGTCGCATACAAGGGTCCGCATTCCGAGTTTGTGTCATAATAAAAAGCATCATGATCTGCCGCACATGATCGGTCAAAACTCCAGAAGCGGATGTCAGTTCGGTTGCGACTGTGAGCGACGGCAGGATGTCACTGCGTTGCGGTTGCCGCAGCGAAGCGTCCATCAACGCTATTAAACTTTACCGGCAAATGGAACGAGACCAATGCGAGAGAAGGAATATTCACCCACAAATTTTGTTGCAGATGGGATTCGACTGTAAAGGTGTAATATCAAGGCTGATTTATTTGCCCCTTTTACTCCAATAAACAGAAACTATAGTTAAGATACTCTTTTCTGTACTATAAACGGCAGAGTTGTATTTAAAGAAGAAAATATTGTACGAAATACGCATGGCTTTTTAGTGACAGAATGCGCCCGCTACAGCCGTCGATCGCCGATAGTAAATAAAAGGCAGATAGCTTGTTCGCATAACACTGCGTTTTACATTTGTCGTGAGGATAAAAGCGAACGGAGAGGAAAATTTGTGTCGACTCACTCGCTGCACAATACGCGCTCCGTGCCGTGCTGAACCAAGACGCCGTGACGAATTGCGGTCTGCAACGTCTCTGATAATAAGTTGGCGCTGTTATCGGACGGTTGCGCAGACAGTAATTTATTTTTGTCATTCCCTTCATGCAGGCACTGCAAGAACCGCGGGATGCGGCTGATAGGGTTTTAATTTATCTGCCGCCAATAAATTAAAGGTATGAGCCAAAAAATTGTCGTGCTGTGTTTCTCTGTATAGATGCGTTGAGAGATTTCACAAACGAAGTGTTCATAAGTTCTCCATTGTACGAAGCGCAGCCATGCCCACACTGACGCCTGGAAACTCACCGGCAAGCTGACTCGCGAGCTCAATGCAGGACCACACCACCGCGGCTATTGAGAACCGTAAAGGGCGCCGAAAAACCGCCTCTGGCATGTCAAACGCGTCGGTGTAGCAGCGCGCCGCTGGCTACTGACCATCCGTGCTCATGAGCGGTTTCACGGTGGCAGCCATTACACACGATCATGATTCAGGATGCTTCAACAGCTAAGAGAGAGCTGCAGAATAGGAAATGCGCGTTTGCGTGCAGTAAACGCAAGTCTTTTGCTGGTCATCATGCTTTATGTTACATCCTTCAACGTACGCACACGCTATAACTCCGGTGATAGTGGCGCCATCCCGTTTGAATGAAGAGAACAATTTATACAACAAACCGGTGCCCGCTAGACCTAGCAGCTACAGAATCGCGGAGCGAAATAAAAACGGCCCAAATTTACCATCCATCCAATTTGTTATGGGTAATATAAGACGAAGCGCAATAACACCGACGAGTTCACTTCAAAAGCGACAGGCTCCCCTTCAAAGCTCGCCCCCATATTGGCTGTCCTTGGGCAACTGCTGCTAGAGGAGCGTACGCTATGTGCCTGACGTCACCATCGTCGACCCTTTTCGCTGCATCCACTTCCGGCGCTTCGACCAATCAGGTGTAGCCGCTGCGGTAGATTATGACGCTTTTTATTATGACACAAACTCGGAATACGGGCCACTTCCTACGCCCTAACCACGAATGCGCCTATATCGGAGTAAAGAGAAGTGCCCTCTAGTGCACTCTTTTTATTTTATAAAGGGAGTGTTATAGAAAATACCTTAATGTATTTTTGCACTTTTCTGCATAGAGCAACGTTTTTAGATAAGGACAGTTGGAAAACTTGCTTATAACTTGCCCACGGGCATCGGCCCCACTTTCGTTGCCGCTTTCATCTCAAAGATACGCGAGCGCCATCGCTAGGCTTTTGTGAGTGCGGCGTTAGTTTTCCTTGTTTTATCCAACGTTATCTAAAAACGCTGCTCAACGTTTTTAGATAAGGGCACTTGGAAAACTAGGAACCGAAAATGGTTGCCGCCCTGGCGGTGGCGCTGCGGTCGCTTTTGGCATGGGCGCGTCGTCTGCTACTTCCAGCTTGAGGAGCGTCAGCAGACGGTGACTCGCGTGCCTACAGAAACGTATTGATAATGAATACAAACGTTAGTTGTGCCTTCGTCTCTTTTGTATAAATAAAACAAGAGGCTTAGTAGTATTCATAAACATAACATTAGCCGGGCACTTTGAAGACGCGTTGGCAAACAGCTTATCACATGCGTATTTGATACGCATTCCAGAAGTAAAGCTACCGTGCTCCCAGTATCGATCTCTTAACTTATAGAAAATGCCTCAACAACCACGACGATCACATTTTCTTCTCAACTTATCAAAATATGGAAAGTGGCTGAAGAAAAAAGTTGAAAATTTCGTATGCCGCAAGAAAAAAAAAATGCATTTAGTGCCTTTTTAAGCTTTCCCCAGGTTTTATTTATAGACACTCAACTTTTAGTGATCTAATCAATAGAGCAAAGTTTAGTCTTCTTTGCGCTACCGCCTATTGCACACGCGAGGAACCCAAACTACGAGTGGCAAGCGGTACGTCGTGTTTCTCTGATTTTGCCGCGTGGAACCGCGGAAAAAAAAGGCTAAGCTTCCTCCGAGATCTATAGCCAAAAGCTCAAGCCCGAGCATCCCGCCCCTCGTACCGCAGGCGTGGAGCGCCCACAAGCTTCGCAATACGTGTACGTGCGCTGAGTGAACCAGCCTCGCCGGGCGCAGACGACGCGGGGAGCGAGCCAGCGTAGACCAGTTGCAGCAGACTCTCCACGTGACCAAGCGCAGCCAATCGGCGCAGCGGTGGCGAAGAGAAAACCAAGAGATCTAACGTGGTACTGTCAAAATTCTAGAGATGGCGCTCGCGTCTCTTTGAGAATAGGGAGCCTACATGTCGCGCCCCCTCCCGGCTTAGGGTGGTGACTTCCTTTGACACAGCACATGCCGCCTCCCGCTAAGACCCATGTTGCCAGCGCGTGTGTTGTCATGGTTACGGGAAGACGCCGCGCCATCTTGTTCCCCGCCGTGCATAGGCGCGCATTAGCTGCTGCAGCAGTTGCGTCTTCATCGCCGTTCATCGTTGAGTGGGACAGTCATATGTTGTCGGTTGTTGCACTAAGTGCGCCAGGAAGCTTACGCAGCAGCAATGCCCGGGTGTTGCGTTCCGCAGTGCTCGAACCACTGCAGGAAGGGCACACGGATGTTTCGTGTCCCGGCTGACTCCAACCGAAGAAAACGTTGGCTGGCACAAGTAAAGCGAGACTGCTGGGAACCCACTGCTGCTTCTCGCATATGTTCTGTGAGTACCGTACCTTTTTCTCTTTTGTTACCTGCTCGCTTTCCATGTTTGGTGTACTGTGCTTCACGTTTACGATAATTAAACCACGGACGCCTCGAACGGCGTGCGCGGCGTGCGCGGCGTGGGCGTGGGTGCAATCTTCTCGTTAGTTTTTAGATGCGCTGGCGGCGTGTCTCGAGCACCAAGGGCGAGAAGCAACGGTTCGCATTCGCCCTCGCTGACTGTAATTCTCACGCGAGTGCACTCACGATATATTGGCGCCCGCTTCCTTGTTTGCGCTGTAATACATGCGCCAAGACTCATGTCAGAGAACATGACTGAGGTAGTGAAGATAAATTTCTACATCTCTCTGACATTGTACGCGTTCGCTGTTTCGTGAGCGCTGTGGTCGGAGGAACTTATTTTCAGTCAGGTCTGGTTATCTAGGCACCGTTCTGCTGTACGACGCTATTCGGTAGAAAAAGATTGGAAACCCAAGATCAGACTAAAAGAACACATTTTGTATATGCCCGGTTACTGGCATGCATATGAAGCCTTTAGGAAGCCCTTATCCAGTTTTTTTAGCTTGACACTATAGCCTGGTAAAAGACTGCATGTGAAAACATTACAGCAGGTAGAAACAGCTCTGTAGTTGTAACGCTAGTCATGTTCCGGTTTGCAGCATTTGTCACAGTTATGTGCAGGTATGAATATACTTCTTGATGCTTATGAAGTACTTGCTGCCATTCATTTCAGGCACATTTTGAAGAAACAAGTTTCGAGCAAAACAGACAGGATGGCTTAAAGAAGCTAAGGCCAGATGCGGTTCCCACACTTTTTACTTATCGAGGTAAGCTTCTAATTTTGATCCATCTCTTAAATACAACTCTGCCTCATTCATATGAAATGTTTGCAAAGAAATTTGTCTACACGTATACGGTAGTGCTGTGGTTGCTTTGTGCAAGCTCAAAAATGTGCGCTCATCTGCTTTTAGAAGGCTGCAAAGAAAGGTTCATCACCATCAGCATTTCAAGGTCCATAGCAGGACGAAGCCTATCCTACTGACTTCCCTTTAACCGGTTCCTGTGCCATCTGTGGCCACATTATCCACACAAACTTCTTGGTCTATTGATATGGCTTTTATATCCAAGCATTCCTACAGCGCATGTTTGCATCAGCATCTAGATCCCTAGCTAGAAATTTGTTGGGATCCATGCAATTCATTTCTTGTAAAACTAAATCGCGGGCTTAAAAAAATATGTATATTGCACGTTATTGTAGGATCATGCATTCGAACAGCACCTTCAAACATAAAATCACCTTAAGCCGTGTTTTAACGGCTTCTGCATTACCTCTGGCTCATTTTTCACTGTAGATTGAAAAAAAAATGAATGAATGACAATTGAAATCTTCCGTGTAAGCCATAAAGGTATAAAGTATGGCACTAAACAAAACTTTTGCCACCTAACTCTCTGCCTACCCCTACTATATTTGCTTTTCTTGAACACCCACTGCTTCCCTAAGGGACTACTGTTTATCTTCTCTACACATTGAATGCACTCATATATATGATACTAAGATCCAAAACGTAACACACAGATATAGCCTTGTATTCAAAGAGCACAAGGCCACCTATAGTGTGTTTATACTTTGTATAGCATCGTTTTTTCTTTATAATTCACCCGACGCCTGCGAGAAAGGGGGCGTCTAGAATCAAACAAATATCCTAAAGCAGACTGCATACTGTGCTGTCTCATTTGTTCTATGTCACCTGGCACAGAAGCTAAAATGGCAAAATTCAGGACGATTAGTAATTCTAGTTGCATCAATGGTACCTCAGCTGCTAACACAACCTGCTGTTGAGCACAATTTTGCACGACTGAATCATTGCCAGTTGTAGCATGCTTTCCGACGCTGTTAAATATGCACTGGCGGTAAGAAATCTAAAGCCCCCCAGTACAGCTTTGGGATCTTAAAACCCAACTGATATTACTACTCCTGAAGTTTATTTGGAAGTTTTATGCAGGTACTAGGTTGCTCTTCTGTAAATGCAGAATTTCTGCAGTTCTTGAGTGTAGTGCTACCCTATTGACTGAATTTTTTATTTCAGCCATCCCGAAACACCGGAAGCCTCCGAAGAAGCGGTCTTGCTTTCGTCCGGCCACGCCAACGCAAAGCCCAGTACTTGACCCCACCGGAAATGAACCATGTGGTAGTGCTGCTCTAGAGCCTGTCTTCGCATCAACAGCCGAACAAACACAAGACTCGGCTGTGAGTGACAGCATGAGTTCCCAGGACACTGTCAGTCCACTACAATGTGCTCAGGTACCAGGGTATGATCTACCTTTAACAACCACCTTGCTGCCGCCCAAAGCTGTCGACACTGTTATCTATGCAGACAGCGTTGCCCATTCCTTTCTGAGAACAGATAAAGCCAGTGGGGAAGATTCCACTGATGCAAGTCGACTTCTTCTGCCCGCAGCTTCACCCATGGAGGCCGAATCCTTAAGCGCTGAAAGGTCACAGCATAGTAATGAGCGATCAAGTAAAGAAATACCTCAAGCTGCATTCACACTTGGTTCAAGTACGGCTTCAACTGACTTGTCTCTTCAAAGACAATGCTGAGCTGAGAAAGAGAAATAAGGACTTGGCCCAAAAGTACAGAAACCTACAGAGGCTTCACGAGCAAACAAAGAGAAAACTGCGCAGTCTTGTAAAGAAGTCACAGTCGCCACAACAAAAAATGATAACCTTGGAACAATTACCGTTCCTCAAACACGACCAGAGAAGGGCTTTGACGGTGAAAACTACGAAGGGCCTTAAGTGGTCTGAGAAGACTATTCGAGAGGCCCTTCAAATAAAGCACGCATGTGGAACAGCAGGCTATGAATTATTAAGATCATTATCATATCCACTGCCATGCAATAGGACATTAATACGAAGGCTTCAAAATATTAAATTTTTGCCTGGAGTTCTTCATGAAGTTTTTAATGTCCTGAAATCCAAAGTAGCCACAATGCAAGACATAGAAAAAGACTGTGTGCTCTTCATGGATGAGATGGAAATCTCCCAAGGATTTGACCACGATCGCTCGCTTGATTGCTTTTTTGGGAGCACTACATTGCCGGAGTCCGCTACAGATGTTGCCAACCATGCTCTTGTGTTCATGGTTGGTGGCGTGAACACGAGATGGAAACAGGTTATCGCCTATCACTTCACTGGAAGGTCGATAGATGGCTCTATTTTGAAGGACATTGTGTTCCACTTGATTGAGCTTTGTTTTCAAATCTCGCTTAGAGTGCTTGTTGTCACAAGTGACATGGGAGCTGCCAACCGTGCAGTTTGGCGCCTGCTTGGCTTGTCCAACCACAGAAACTCGCAGACTGTCTGCTGTATTCCGCACCCGCACCTCCGTGGCAGGCAACTATTCTTTATGGCTGACCCCGCCCACGTCTTGAAGAACATCCGTGCCCAACTACTCCGAGTGGGAGAATTCACTCTGGGTGAAGAAACTGTTAAGGAACAAAGTCTCCCTTCTGGCACTGTCAAGGTGGAGCATGTTGAAGCAGTGTTGAAGTACGACTGTCAAAGTGAGCTGAAGATTGCAAATAGGCTGTCGGAAATCCACATCAGCAGTGGACATTTCACTACCATGAAAGTGAACATTGCTGTGCAATTGTTCCGTGAGGCTCCTGCTGCTATCCGATATTTAATCCAACAAAAAATTTTGCCCCCCGAAGCAGAGGCTACAGCGTGGTTTTTTAACCTCGTGAGCAGGTGGTACACCCTTATGTCGGCCAGACATCCGGTTGTTGCTCTGAGCGATATAGATCCTTCAAAGCATAAAGAGGCCACTGCGCTTTTGGAACTGACGTGCAGCACTTTCCGTCAAATGAAAATGGGAGCAACGGCACATTGGAAGCCTTCACAAGCTGGCCTTCTGGCATCGACCACTGTTGCTCTCAGCCTGTCGCAAGACCTCTTGGACAACCAAAGCTACAAGTATGTGCTTCTTGGCCGGCTCGTACAAGATTGTCTCGAAAACATATTCTCTGTGTTGAGACTCAAGAAGCCGGTCCCTAGTGCATACAACGTTAAGTGTGCACTGAAGCTGATTTGTGTTGGACAGTTCATGCACACACCTACAAATTCTAGCTACGAGGTTGATGACAGCTTGCATCTAGCTGACCTCCTTGACCCAACTATCCAGAGACATGAAGGACAAAACCAAGAGCCTGAAGAGCTAGAAAACCTGTTTGTGTGTGCTCTCACAGAAGCAGAATGTGACATTCTTGCTTATCTAGGAGGATTCCTGGTCAAGTCTGTCATGAAGTCCATTGGTAACTGTAGTGACTGCAAAAATGCCCTTGTTGGAGATGCTACAAATCAGTATAGCAATCTTATTAAGCTTAAAGAGTACGTGAAAAATTCTGAGAACCTCATTTATCCAACGCAAGCAGTGATTAATGTCCTTATAGAATGTGAGGAGCAGTTTAAGACTTTTGCAGATATGAAGGAAATCATGGTGCTCAAAACCCCATTTGCTAGCATTCTGAATGCCCTGTGCAAGGCTGTCAAGTTGAACTTAGGTTGCTGTGAAACACATCATGCTCAGGCAGGGAAGGTCCTCCTGACAAAATATGTGAGGACAAGACTGAGGATCCATCTACGACAGCAGCATGCACAGAGGGTGGATGGAATGTCTAGCAAAACATGTGCCGCAACAAACCTGGTCTGAACTCTGAGAAGGATGGTAACATCATATGCTTAGATGCTTGCAGTCAGCTAGTTAATGATTTGGCCTTGCTTTCGTTGTTTTTCTATAGTTTGACACAACTCAAGAAAATAGGGGAGATGTCCTTAAAGAATTCTATCCAGCCAATGGCGCCAACCGATTTTCATGACACCATGTTTAATGCTGGGAAGTTGCATCGCTGGGAGTGGCAGATGAACGGCAGTTAACCGTGGCTTAATCGGATTGACCGCGTTGTCATGAAAATCGGTCACTGCTATTGGCTGGAGGGAAACGGTCGGGGGGCATCTGCCACTACTTCCTTGGGTTGTACCCGAATATAGCACTCTGACACTTTCACTGTGTATGTCGTGTGTACTTTGCTCGCCTGTAAATTGTTCACGTCTTTCAGCATGTTTTTATGTCACCTCTCTGTAGCAAGCTGTTGCTTGCAGATTGTGTGCACTAACCAATGAAGCTGCTTTGCTTCAGTCAGCATTTGGAAATAGCAAACTGATTTACAGTGCGTGCCACTAGTGTGTTCATCAAAGGTGAAGTTTTTAGGAGCAAGTGTTGGAACTAGATGCAAATGTGTAAACCATTGTTTCAAGTCTTTTGTGAAGTGCGTAACAGTCTTATTTTTGTGGCTGGAGCATCACTACCATGCCTTGCATTATTTAGGGGCTGTAAAACATACGCTCCCACAGAGTTGCCGTGGTGTTTCTCATTATCATTTGAGTTGTTTGCATTACTAGTCCTGCTAATTTAGCCCATTTATTGTGTCCTCTGTACTGCACTCATGCAATTTGTTCATGGCTATCAGTATATTTTGTTTTATGTAGAAGTGTTCATTCAGCAACGAAGCTGCTTTACTTCGGTCAATGTTTAAAAATAATAAGCCTGTTTGCAATTACACCATCAGTGTGCGCACCAGATATGTTTTACAGGAGTGAATGATATGTGTACAAAAATTTCACTGGTTTCACAGATGCTGATAATGGAAGAATGTAATTTCATATGCACTTTAGCTGGCTGCGGATGCTTATATATTCTGTCAGTTTGCTTGAGAAAGAATATGAGCACCTCCCCTTTAATTGACAGTTGCCAGAAGTGTGTCGGCAATAAAAGAAGCTTCTTGAATGTTTACACGAAGGCGTCTGAAAATGTCATTTGGTTTCTTGATTTTAAGTTTTCTCACTTGTCCCATTGTTTGTATTGCTCCTCTTTCTCTGATTCCATTCCAGCAAGTCTCATGTTACACTCTGAACATTTGAGCCTCCTACTGAACACCCTGTGTAAGTTAGTTTCTCAGCACACGTGGAAAAATGGTAGGCAATGTGAAATGAAGCACTGCTTTAATGGTAACTCAATGGCAATCTGTACAAAACTAAGACGCTTACAACACTCGATCTTAATTTGTTAACATCAGCCTCAAGATTCCCTAAATTTTTTTAAGTATGTTTATACCTTTTGCTGAAGCTACAGTGTGCTAGTATGGGGTTGCATAGCTCATTGCGTAGAGCATGTGTAATTGCTCACAGAAGAGCAAAATGCACAAACTAATGGTACATTGCACACGCAAATGCCATTGTGATGTCGGTAATAGAACCACTGGGGCACTTAAGTCTCTTCCCGTGCTGTGAATGCATAAGCATTAGGTGCTACTGTTTTGCTTCTGTTGCGTGGTTTTATTTTGAACCTACATAGACCAGCGTTAGCTCGGTTTACCGTTACATTTTCGATTCTACTCATCGAGACCTTTCAACGATATATGACGATGCTATAGCATTAGGTTCAATTTTAAATCAAATAAATAATTAATGGTAATTAAGACCTGCGATTACTCCGGTGGAATTATACTCGACATAAGCTTTCCAACGATATATAGCTTGATGATGGAGCATAACGATTGATTTTTAATCACGGTTATCTAATTAATGGTCGGTAAGACAAGATTAGTTCAGTGCAATTGTACTCAACATAAGCTATCCAGTGACTTAGTGATGTAGCGTAAATTTCAATTACATTACAATTAACTAATTACCGGTAATTAATTGAGACCTACAATTAGTCCGGTGCAATTATACTCGACATAAGCTATCCAACGATAGAACACTTGCGGCGATTATGCCCGACATAAGCTACACAGCCACTACGGCCACATTCTGTACAGGCCGCGCATGAACCAAGTAATTGATAAGCATTAAAAAGTGGGCCTGCGTAATCTTTTGATTACCGTCATAACATTAAATTCTGAACGCCCAACACCTAAGCTCGGTTAGTGCTCATCGTGAGGAGGAACCCTTTTTACGTAATTGATAAGCGCTGCCTTTTGGCGCGATGACGCGCGCAGAGGAGAGACCCGTTCGGAGTGTAATGCACCGTCGCTGAGAACTGCTCTATGTCGTCGGAACGGCGTCATCTGTTGGTACTAACTTCGAAAGAAACGCCGATAAACTAGAATATAAACTAATGTTGTAGATCGCCCCAGCGACCACGCCACTGAAAGCCGGGGAGGCTCTCTTCAAGGGGAACAACATGGCTGCCCGTCATGTTTAGCGGCCGTTTTCGGCAACACTGGGAGAGATGTCACCACCCTAAGCCAGGCGGCAGGCGGCATGTATGTAGGCTCCCTATTTGAGAATAAAGCTCCTAAATGAAGCAAAAGTAATACAAAGCTTTAAACATTCCGGCTTTCCTCCTCTCCTAGCGCACCGCTGGATAATCGAGCCTCCCATTGGCCCAGGCGCCGTGGTCACGTGTCAGCGCGCGCTCTTTTGCTCCGCAGCAGACGCCGGTGCCGTTGTCGAGGTAGGAATCGCGCTTCGTTCGCTTTTCTGGAAAAGCAGCGCTGAACAGACGAGGACAGAGACGAGGCGACAAGGACGGGCGCCTCGTCTCTGTCCTCGTCTGTTCAGCGCTGCTTTTCCAGAAAACTATGTACCAACACGCCCAACTCGCCGCATTAACTTCGTTCGCTTTCTGTGCAACAGTTTTGACGAGAAGTGTTTTTCCATCTTTGATGGCTTCTACGCGTTGCGGCGATGCCGGGCTTCTCTTGCGCGTATGGATGCAACAACCGAGGAAGCAGTGGGAAAATGCTTTTTTTTTTTTGTAAATCGGCCCAGAAAACAACGCGGCTCGCGAAAGGTTTGGCTGCACAGGATCGGCCGGGCAAACTTCGATAATGTCCTGGATCCGCGACTTTGTGAGGTCAATGGCCGTTCTTCAGTTGTCAGTCGTGTTTTTTTTTTTTTCTTCCGGGTGATTTGGTGCGAAGCGCGAGCGACTGCAGACTTCTTCGCAGTAAACGCTGTTTGGCATAGTTGTAGATGGACTCGTTCGCTCGTAGGCTACGAAAGCTAGCTGTGCTTCTTGGTGTCTTATGCCCACCGTGCCAGCTCTGCTAGATTCTGCAGGTGCAGCTTTGATATTGCGCGCATTTCGTGTTGTGTCGACGTGGTTGCAGTCAGACTCGTTCGCAGGCTCGACTCGAAAGGTACACTTCGTATTATTATAGCCCCATGTATACGTTGCTCGCGCTGGAGGTATAGCTTCATCTTGCACACTGCTGCAGGAATTTTTGTTGCAGTTGGACTCCTTCGCTTACGAACCCCATACTAAAGAGGCGGTTTTCGCTGTTTGATACCCGCTGTACATGCTGCTCGCAATATAGGTCCAGCCTTTATGCTGCGCGCGCTGCTTACCGTATTTGTGTCGTTGCAGATGGAGTTCTTCGCTGACGAATTCTATAGTAAAAGGGCGGTTCTTGCTGCTGGAGCCTACGCTGTTCATGCTGCTCGCGCTGCAGGTGTAGCTTTCATGTTGGGCGCATCGCTGGACGTATTTGCTTTGTTTCAGTTGGACTCCGTCGCTCACGAACTCGTCGCCAAAGAGGTGGTTGTCGCTGTTGAAGCCCCGCTGTTCATGCAGCTCGCGATTCAGGTCTGCTTTCATGTTGCGGGCATTGCTGAACGTATTTGTCACGCAGGGCTGATACCGAAATCGGGCGTTACTTTGCGTAGGCAGAGTAACGCAGCTATCACTTGAATACTCGATATCTGCGTGGATAATAATTGAGAATTCACACGAGGACCTCCGTTAAACATAGTTGTAGACATGTTGGCTTCAAGGCCGTCATTGCTGCCGCGAATTCGTGCAAAAATCATGCTCCGTGGAACTTTGTAACGGGGATAGGCGGTGTCAGATGAATCAGCAACGGAGGGGTGCGCGCACTGATACTGACGATTTCCAACGTCAGACTTTGGCAAAGCTCTTACGGCCTTTTGTAGGGCCTGCTGACGTGTTAGCACTTGTGCATGTTTTCCATGTTATGGAAGATCACGCTGTCTATATATTTTTGTGCTTTGTATTTTTCTCGTAAGGTTGCGTAATACAAAATATTTTTTCGTCTTAGGCTCACTTCATTGAAATCTAGTTTGAGAGCCATGTCCTTCGGAGTTATGGTAAGAAGAAATTAAGGCCACATGCAGTACCAAGCCTTTTTCTTGTTCTACCAAGCCTTTTTGTGCATCGAAAGCGGCCCACACTAATGAATGGCAAGGCTCGGAACCTAACAACACGCGACATGCTACTTTGTAATCACGTTTGCTTTTTACCATAACAAATCTTGCAAAAACATATTTCCCATGACTGTCCGAAAAGTGTAGTTGCTTAAAGCAGGTGAGCTTTTAAAACTTTCATGTCGAGGCGTTGACAATGTTTCAGCAGAAATTTGAGAGACATAGCCCATTCTGTTTTCTCCTTGCTTTTTCAATTTTCACTTCAATCAAAATATTAAACGAACCGACGTGTTTGCTTCAGGTAGAACTGAGTAAATTCGAGATTTTATTTTTCAGCATTTGAGTTCTTTTTCTTTTGCACTTTACTTCAACCGCAATCGATTATTTAACCGCCGCAGTCCAGGCTACTACGCGTAAGGCATGGAGATTACAAGAGGAAAGCTAATGTTCTCTTACAAGCCATGATTGCATATGCTGACCCAAGATGAGAATCACCTAAACAAGCAGCATTAGAATGACTCATGCGGCGCTGTAGCTGCTCACGAAGCAGGGTCTAAATGCCTTTTTTTGGTTGCTGTTAATCAACCCAACCTATTAACCCTACATCAAAATTGTGATCACAACCGTGTTACAGTGCGCAACTGTAGGGCACAGCCTTTGCCCATTTACAAACATAACGTGGCTACCGTCAGTCGGATATTTTTAACGGTAGCCTGCGAGGTGTATAAACTCCGAAATAATCTCCAAGCTTTTTTGCAATGAAAAATTAAAATTGAGACAAATAATCACCTACACACTGAACAGCTAGCTCAGCCCGTTGCGCGAGCGAACGCGCCTTTGAGAGAATATATTATAGGAGAATTAACCTTAAAACAAAGCCTAGGCCGCAGATCTAGACACATGTCGGTCCACTTCCTCTTCGCGGGGATAAATTTTTAGTAAGATTGGGAGAAATACGCCGGTTGAAAAACGAGACTTCGAGAGATTCACTATAGTGCCGCGAACTCGCTCGCTCACTCCACTTCCACCGTGTTCACCGCGATCAAATCGATCGCAGTACGAAAAGTTCCGAAAAAGAAGTGCAACGTGGGTCGGGGCAGTTATTTGGGTAATTTTTTGCATCTTCGATCCCATGCGACCGAATCAAAGGCAGAAATTGCTACAAAAAATTTGGCTGTGGTTTAGCTCTGGTTAGCCCTAGTTGAATTGCGAAAGCTTCGTTTCCTCGCCACGTCGTCTACGCATAGTCTCATTCCGACGCTCTCGAGAGCTCAAACCGGTCTCTTTCGCAGTTGAAGAGTCACTCCGGGAAGTGGCACGACTTGTAGCCGCATTTTCATTACGACGCTTCTCGAGTTGTGCGGCGCGTTGTTCTGGCGTCTCTTGAGCGCGTTATCTCTTCCTCGCTTTGTTCTGTCGTTATTGCATCTCTTTCGCGGCCTACATGACGACTACAAAAATTTGGAGGAAGGTTAAGCTTCGCCTTTAGCAGCAGGACGCGACAGTGTGTGGCAGCATTTTCTTAAGGAATCCACGTAACGCCATCGTTCTTCGGTGTGACGCATTGGCCGGGCACCAGCTGAAAACAACCCAAACAATCTTGACCGACTTAAACAAGCGCATGGACACTCTAGAATCACACTACGCCACACTTTCTACTCTCCAATCTGAAATCTACGCCCTGAAAACTTTAGACACTGAACTTACCTGCAAGATCGACAAAGTGGAAGCACGCATGGACGATGCAGAAAATCGGCCTCGCCGTAACAATCTCATATTTTACAATATTCCTGACACTAACCCCATTGACACGTATGCAGACTCGGAAGAAATAGTCATTCGCCATTGCTCCACTCAATTAGGTTTTGCCATCGAACCCAATCTAATCGAGCGTGCTCACCGCCTCGGGCGCCACTCTACTGATCGAACCAGGCCAGTCATGGTTAAATTCACCTCATCGAAAACAAAAGACCGCATCCTTTCCTTAGGCAATTAGCTGAAAGGCACCAACTACAGTATTGGCGAAGACTTCTCCCTTCCCGTTCGTAACGTCAGCAAACATCTTGTAGCCTTTGCCAAATCGGTATTCGATAAGTTCTCTTTGCACTTCAAAACATTGCATATTGCTCCTAAACGCTACATACCTCCGTCTCGAAAAAACAACAAACTACCTGGAGACAGCTCCAGACTAGCACATTCCCTTCACCGGCTTTGTTAGCCCTTATCCACCCAGGCCAATACAGACGCGAATGCTCTCTTTGTGGGGCTCCGAGATCCAACTTTGACCACATTTTATATCTCTGCCGAGAATTCCAACCACCATCTCGCTGGGAGCTCACGGACAAAGAGGGTTGGGAGATGGCGGTCTCCAGCTCCGAACCGGCCTCAAAAACGCGGCTGGTAGGGTGGGCTGGACAGGTCGCCGTTCGTCATGGACTGTTGGCCACCAACCGAGATCAAGAGCCAGACCAACCCTAGGCAGTGACTCCTCCATAAGGCTCATCAATAAAGTTTTCACCTACCTACCTATTGGATGAATCATCGCAAACAGTAAAAGAGGTAAAATAGCAACCATCTCACCTCCTGTCGACAGATCGTTCTAAGCATGTACACTAAAGAAGCCGTCTCATTGTCAGCAATCTTTCCCAATGTGCGCAGTTTCAGTTCAAGGCGCGACATTGTTTCCCATATCGTCACTTCATCTGCCAGTAACATACTAGTCTTGACAGAAACGTGGCTTAACAGCAATATTTTCGATAGTGAAGCGCTTGCCGGCTTGCCGAATTTCTGTGTTTTTCGCAAAGATCGGCAATATCGAAGGGGGGGGGGGGGGAGGGGTACTGATTGCCATCACTCGAGATCTGTCATGCTCAGCTATTCACCTTTCATCAGATATAGAAATATTATGGGTTTTATGCCACGCTTCACATGAATAAGTTGTGATTGGCGTGTGCTACAGGCCTCCTAACAGCCCAGATTTCCCTCGAAAACTTAATAACTTTGAATGAAATTAAAGCTAAACACCCTATCACATGCACTCTCCTATTCGGGGATTTCAATTTTCCGAGTATCGACTGGAATAATCTAACCGCTACAGGCAATAAGGATGCCAATGAATTTTTAGACGTTTGCCTTAGTTTTAACCTCATTCAAACTGGATCTGAGCCAACTCGTGTAACCGAAGACTGCGCTAATATTCCAGATCTATTTTTAACGGATAACCCTGAATGCGTTCATTCCATCACGTATCTACCAGGCGTCAGCGATCACGACGTCATACATGCCGGCTTCACGATTAAACCATCTTTACGCGCAACAACTATAAGGATTATCCGATTGTACGATAAAGGAAACTAAACAGCAGTAAGTAATGAACTTCGCGCATTTTTGCCAGGATTTGAATCTAACTTTCATCAAAGATCTATTCATGATAACTTGTCCTTGTTTAAGAGGAAAATCGAAGATTTGGTCAACAGGTTTCTTCCGAACATAAATATACGAACTAACCCTCAAAAGCCATGGTTCACAAATACACTGAAAAGCCTTGAAAATAAAAAGAAGCGTCTTTTCCGATCGGCCAAGTTGCTTCCTAGTCAGAACGCTTGGAACAAATATTACGCAGCCAAAAAAACGTACTTATCAAGCATTCGAGAAGCCAAGCGCACCTTTTTCAACTCCGATCTGCCTAAAATGTTGTGAACAAACCCCGGTAGGTTCTGGCAAGTCATTAACCCACAGCACAGACGCACTATTTCCCTCACTGATGGTTCGGGTGCAACTGTATGTGAAACTGAACGCGCCAACATGTTCAACGCAGCCTTTTCTTCCGTGTTTACTAAAGAAAAAGACCCGACATTTCCTCCAAACGCCCCAGTTATTCAATATACTGTGCCTTTTCTTACATTTTGTTCAGCATGAATTTCGTTAATAATTGAAAACATTAAACTTTCATCCTCTGAAAAAAATCAGCGCTAAAATACTGATTAATACCAAAGATTTCAACTCTGCTGTGCATGTATCGCTTGGTCACTCTTCACAGGTCAACTGCCCATAGACTGGAAAATTGGGAAGGTCGTTCCAGTCTATAAAGCAGGTAACAAGAACTCGCCGCTTAATTACTGTTCCATCTCTCTAACTAGTATTCCCTGCAAAATAATGGAATACGTCATCTATCCCACATCATGGCATTCCTTCATTCGAACAACTTTTTTCAACCTGCTCAGCACGGGTTTCGCCGGGGTTACTCCAGCGAGACCCAACTTGCTACGTTCATTCATGATCTGCATGCTAACCTTGATTGTAATCTACAGACTGACATCGTATTTTTAGATTTTGCGAAAGCCTTTGATTATGTACCCCATAGCGCCTGCTGATAAAACATTCTCAATTAAATTTGCACCCCCATATTTTGAAGTGGATTGAAGAGTTTTTGACTAATCGTTCGCAGTTCAGTTTGCCTCCGATAACAATAAGAACTCCAACTTACTCTCAGTAACGTCGGGCGTTCCACAGGGATCTGTGTTTGGCCCACTACTGTTTCTCATATTAATGATCTGCCTTCAAACGTAACATCTGACATACGCATGTTCGCTGACGACTGTGTAATTTATCGTTCTATTCACACCACCGCTGACCCATCTTCTCTTCAAAATGACCTTAATTCTGCTCAGAAGTGGCGTAATAAGTGGCCAATGGACTTTAACCCACGTAAATGTAATCTTCTGTCCATCACCCGCCGCCGTAATCCTCTAATCTTCTCTTACGTGATATCAGAAGTTCCCGTACAACTAGTTCTTTCATACAAGTACCTACGCATAACAATTTCTAGTGATCTTTCTTGGAGCTTGCATGTTACTAACATAATATCGTCAGCAAACAAGACGCTAGGTTTCCTCAAGCGCCATCTTCACCATGCTCCCCAACATGTAAAGTTATTAGTTTACAAATCAATCGTCAGGTCCAAACTAGAATTTGCATCACCCATTTGGAATCCTCATCTAGCTTACCTCATAAATGCCATCGAATCTGTTCAAAATCGCGTTGCTCGCTTCATTCATTCATCGTACTCTTATGACATTAGCGTTTCCTCCTTAAAAAAGGCATCCCGATTATCACCCTTATCGCTGCGCCGTCGCATTGCCAGCCTTTCTTTATTTCACAAATTCTTCCACAGCCCTATGCACATCGCACCTCATATTCTTCCCCCAGCACGCATACCTCATCTCACCAGCCATCACCTACAAATTTCCCGGCCACTCTCACGCACTGTCACTTTTTCTAATTCCTCCTTTCCTCGTGCAGCCGCAGACTGGAACGGCCTTTCAATCAACGTTGCCATCATCACTTGCCCAAGTCTTTTCGCTGAAAATGTAAAAACTTTCCTGTTATTCTGAACCTGTTCTTTTAATTGTTGCCACCCGTTATGTAACACCCGTCTCTTGGGCCCTTAAAGTAATCAAATGAAATTTAAGGAAAGGAAACGTATCTTGGTGGACACCCGAAACGCGCCGTAAAGCAAGGAAAATGGAAATAACATTTTTATGGAAAGAAAAGGTTAAAGGCCACTTTAACCCACATGCTCTGGGACTGTAACAAAAACCCGCATGGCATCCCCCGACCTAGGTGCCGCCACCGTCGGCGCCCGGGAGAAAGCGGATAGAAGGAGCGCCAGCATAGGAGGAAAAGGGAGGAGATGTCGTTAATAGTCTATTAAAAGGCTTCAGAATAAAGGGCAGCGCTCGCCACCTAGACACCGCTGGCTCAGATTGAGCCAGTGGACAGGCCCTCCTTTTCATTTTTCGTTCAGTCAATAATAACAACAGCCTAGATGCCGTGGCGGGGATTGGGGGTGGTTGTGGTTGCCACATTATTGCCACATAATTGAAGGATTAGTTGTGGCTGGGGCGAGTCTTGTGTTCCTCCCGGTCGGGGGCGACCTCTTGAGCTCACGTGATAAGGGCTAGGTGCGTCTTTTATTGAACTGGCCAAGAGCTTGTCCGATTCCTCCGCCGAGGAAGATGGCAAGAGTGTCGTCGCAGGGGGTTCTAGCCCATTCCCATAAAATATGGTCTTGGGTGGCGTGCGTCCCGTCACCGCAGTGAGGGCATGCAGGGTCATATTCATCGTTTGTGATTAAACATAATCTGTTTGGGCTCATAACTGCCCTTGTTTTTGCGCCAGATTCTCCTGGCTTGCACCCTGTCCAGGTCGGGGTGAGGAGCGGGATACGTGCATCTTAGGTCGCGATAACAGTTTGTAATCTCCGCGTACGAGCAGGTGCCTCGGCGGGCCGGGGCGTCCGTTTTCGAGAGGTCTCCCGTCCCCCGGTTGGTTAAAGCTCGCGGTCGAACCCAGGTTTTACAAAGATGTCCAAAATTTGGGCAGGTCCCTAGGCTTCACAGGTCATCAGCCCAATATTGCAGCAGGATGGTCCCATCTTGGTCCTTTGTAGGGCCAGCTTTGCCAATACAGTTCCATTGTTGGGCCAATTACTTGTGCTGCCTGGGTCATAAGTGATAGTGGCTGCCAAATTTTAAAACGCCAGAAGTGTGGGACCATGAGCCTGGAAGTATAAGCGGAGCCAAGGCTTTGCGTAGAATTTCAACACTCGAAATGAATACTGAGATGAAACGAGGGAAAATGCGCAGTTAATCGAATTTCAATCAATTAATTATTGCTTAAATAAAAGTGTTAAGCGCGAAGTAAGGTGAATAAAGGGTAATTAATGTTGTAACGGTGCGGCGCGGAGGGATCCCACGCCAAACGTGAAATGAGTGTACGGCTCCATCCGCTTCGACGCGTCACTCCTACGCCATTGGCGGTTTGCAGAAGTGACGTCACGATCACGTGAGAGACACAGAGCGACTGCGCACAAAAACAACTTGGAATGAGTATACGACCCCTTCCGATTCGGTGCGCCGCTTGTACGCCAGTCGCTCTCGCGCCGTTGCCGCGTGCAGGGGCAGTGTTCGCGCGCTGATACCGGGGTGCTTCTTGCGCTTTGTGTGGCCGTGTGGCATCATTTTTAAGCCGTCTGTTGCATCACATATTGCAGATTCAGCGTCCAGACTACATGTGAAGCGAAAGCATGTAAAGGGGGCGTCAGAAACGGAATACTGATCCGAAACGTTTGAAACGTGCTGTGGAAGGTGAAGTCGACCGACAACCACGGAAGAAGACTCCTCAGTCTCCTGGAAGTCGTCGGAAAAGGAACAGAGAAGAACGATGTGTGCCCAGGAGGAGTCAATGCTTTAGTATTACTCCAATTCGGGTGACCACAGTGATCTCCATTTTTATTCTGAGTCAGCATGCCAAGAACCCAGATCGAGGCTACGGGGCCTATTGGATGGTTGTCAATGTGCAGCTCGATGGGTTACCGAGGGTCGGGTGCTGCCCGTGAGGCTTGTTTGTACCCGATAAATAAGAGTTCCAATTCAGCCGGTGAACACGCAAGCCTGTTCCCAATGCACAAGAGTGCACCGTGTCGATAGCTCGTTGTACTGGCTCTGCAATATCTCCATCGCATGCCCAGTTGGTTCATATAACGTACTCCATGACATTTCCTATACATGCCGTTAGCAAAATTGGGCGGAGGTTCCCAAACTCCAGTCTTTTTCTCTGTTAATTTGTATTACAGAAAATTTGAATAATAATGACAGGCCTTTCCCCTGCAGAGGGTGTAGTCAGGCTGATGATGATAAGGATGACGGCTCTTGTTTTCGGTGGCTGTTGGCTTTCATCATACGTGTGTCATATTGAGATGCTCAGTGCCCTTGCCCTTCCCCTGGCTGCTCAACACCGCGAAGTGAGGCAGTTAGGGTCTGTTTCCTTTCCCCACAATTAAGTTCGATTTATTTAACTTTGGTAACAACGATGTCATAGTTCAAGGTGCTCGTTAACAACACATTACGCTTTATGATGAAAGTTTAAGGCCCATTGACAGGGTAATGCATTGCTTAAGTTGAGTGCAGATAGATTACGTGGAGGGTACTGCACTATCCTCTTTTCTATCAGCACAGTGAGTTTCACAGCTTACAGAAGAAAGCTTTGCACGCTATTCGTGAGAGCTTGCAGTAGCGGAGGTATGCGTCCGTGGCTGCAGAAGCGCTTGCTTTACATTCGTGGCCGCTACATGCAGAGTGTTTTATTTTTGTTGTTTGATTCATTCTATTACAGCTGTAACGCGTGGAGAGGAAAGAAAATCAACAGAAATTAAGCCAGCTATTACCTTGAGGGCCCAGAGTTCCGCTGCCCTGTGGGCACTTCCTCGAGTTTAGGCAGTTTCATTCAAGAACTGTAAGCTAGTACGCAGGCTGCTTAACCTGAAGTTAATGCGTCTTTGAGCACTCGAAGCGCCAATAACTACCATGCTTCTCGATGGACACCTCAACCACACCGTAAGGGAAAAGTATACGAGTGACGGAGAAAGATCTGTGGTACACTATACGGCCAAATATTAGCTGCGGTTCAACTAATGCTGAGTCTAGTTAGAGTGCGAGAGCTTCAGTGTATCGGATAAGAAGACGCGGCTTGGCCTCTAAGGTTGAGTGCGTTCCGCACACCGGGTAGCCAACGCGCCAACCCCGGCAGGTGGCGCTCGAATTAATGGTTTATCGCGAGAGGTTGGTCACCCAATGAACACTGCGGCTTAGTGGCTTAGCTCGGCTATGCCAAGATATACGAACCGAACGCTAAGGCATAGCATGGTTAGTCTTGGTTAATCTTGATTGCAAGTCCAGGTTAGTCTGGTTGTCTAGTTATGTTGTTGTCTCATTAAAGACGACACAACTGTGCTTGCGACGCGCGCGAGCTCTCCTTTTCAACGCTGCGACATGCTATCAGGCATGCGACGCAGCTGGCGAAGCGAGCGGAGGCGAGCGCAACGACGAAGAACGCGGTGTGACGTCATACCAAATGGCGGCAGCTGCAAGCCGCGCAGTGTGGCATCATTCCAGATGGCGTGGCGAGCACGCAAAGCATAATAACGATCTCAAATATCTCGGTGGACACTCTAACCGGCCGTAAAAGAAGAGATAAAGGAGGCAGTGAAAGACACAAGAGAAAACTTTTTAATTGGTTTTAGGGGAAAGGAAATGGCGTAGTATCTGTCTCATATATTGTTGGACACCTTAACCGCGCCGTAAGCGGAGGGATAAAAGAGAGAGGGAAAGAAGAAAGGAAGAAATATGTGCCGTAGTGGAGGGCTCCGGAATAATTTCGGCCACCTGGGGATCTTTAACGTGCATTGACATCGCCCAGCACACGGGGCCTTAGCGTTTTGCTTCCACAAAAACGCAGCCGCCGCGGTCGCGTTCGAACCCGGAATCTACGGATCAGTAGCCGAGCGCCCTAACCACTGAACCACCGCGGCGGGGCCCTCAGTTGAACTGCAAAGTCTGTCTGGGGAAAGGAAATGGCGCAGTATCTGTCTCATCTATCGTTGGACGTAGAAAATTGAAAATTAAAAGTTGAATTTCCAGGAAACGCGCGGCGGTGCGCAGCGGCGGAACACCTGTGGCTCCGTGCTACTAGTGGCGCATGCGCAGTTGTGGCTTGGGAGCGAGAGAAAAATGCGCCATTTGTCGTCACTGCTCCTCGCGCATGCGCAGCACGGCTCTCGAGGAATCACGCGAAACTGCTCAACCTGCGGCCAGTAGCGCTTTCGCTTTAAAAATTGGCAGTGGCTTAGCTCAGCTATGCCAGCGTATACCTCGCGAGAGGTACGCTTGCCTCGCTGAGCTTGTTGTGTTCCCTGTATGTTTAGCAATGAGAGACATAGGGCTCAATCTCGGTGGCTCTGCGCCGTCTATTACGCTCGGCAGCCTGACATCTTCGTTTGGCAATCCGTTCTTCTCTCTCTTCGGGCGTCTCCGCTGCTCTCTTCCGATTCTTACACTCATTCTCTATTTGATCATTAGCCAAGTGCCAGTGGACATCTTCAGGATCGGAGGAGTTAATATTATCTTGTCTATACCGCCTTCTAGGAGACGCTGGACTCGCCTTCTATGCATCCATATGGAACGTTGTGATACAGCCGCCCATTACTTTCCTGCCTTTAATACGCAATGCTGCTCCTGCGATGCGCAGTTCGGGTGATAGAGCGTAGTGCGGTGATGCGGCGACGAAGCGCGCGGTGCACCTGTCGGATATCTCTGCTTAACATGGTATGCGCAAAAGTGCTCATCCGCGTGACGTCACGCGCGGCTCTGACGGTGGAGGGGGCAAGCGGCTGCGACGACAAAGTAGCGCACGCCGCACCTGGTGCTCCTCTCTGGATGCCATGGTAACAGCGCATCAGCAAATCTGTCTCCCCTGGCTCACAGCAAAATGCTTGACTGGTAGCCCAGTGTAGCTCTCGCTACAAAAAATTGTATGCTCATATCCACGCTGTGAAGGTGGTTGGACAACACAGCTGTAAAACGACTCACAAAGACCCATTGCGACATCATTTGAAAATTCAAGCACGTGGCTCTACAAAGACTGAAACCAGAGACAGATAAATGCAGTTGAGTTCTATGCTGTATGCCTGATTGAAAAGGAGATGAGCTGTTTCCCTTCAATTGTTAGACGCGTTTTTCTGCTTACGCAAGCCAAATATGAGAGAAGGAAGGAAGAAAGAGGTGCCGTGGGGGAAAGCTCCGGAATAAGTTCATGCACGTTAATATCCCCAGGTAGTCGAAATTATTCCGGAGCCCTCCACTACTGCACTTCTTTCGTCCTTTGTTCTCGCAGCACCTCCTTTATACCGTCTCTTACGGCTTGTTTCTGGTGTCCGCCCAGATGTGTGGCAGATACTGCGCTGTTTTTTTTCCCCACATCCAATTATTGTCAACATCTTTACCGGGAACAGATTTGGGCGACTGTGTGGAGAGGCGTTAACGTTTCATCCACCGCAGTGGCTAAGTGGTTAGGCGCACGGCTACTGATCTGGAGTTCCCGGGTTCGAACCCGCCGTGGCGGCAGCGCTTCGATGGAGGCAAACGCACAGGCGCCCGTGTGCTGTGTGATATCAGTGCACGTTGAAAGATCCCCAGATAGTTGAAATTATTCCGGAGCACTCCACTAGGGCACCTCTTTCTTCCTTTCTTCTTTCACTCCGTACTTTATGCATTTCTTTACTGCGCGGTTGAGGTGTCCGCCGATATGACGTCACCAATAAATCAGCAATTGGGTTTCTGTATCGATGCAACATGGGGTGTCGATTTACTCTAGGGAGGTGGTACCCGACCTCGAGAAATTGAGAAACGTGATGAGTCAGAGCTCATGTTCTTAAAAGTCAGAATACAGATATTCGGACTTAAATATCATATATATTATATAGTAAGAACAGCACATAAATATATAATACACACACACACTCGCATATATATATATATATATATATATATATATATATATATATATATATATATATATATATAGGAGACAAGGTTCAGGAAATGAGGGGCTCGTATATTAAGGGAGCCAACAGTCACCGAATCCAAGATGTATAGGGGAATGTTTTAATGTTTTAACCAACGGCGGCATGGTTGTTTTTTCTTCTGCTTTATAAGTAATCTTCTTTAAGCGATAGACTAATTTAAGTATTATTATCCCACTGATTAGCGCTACACATAAAAAAATTAAAACATTCCCCTATGCATCTTTGTTTTCGTGACTCTTGGCTCCCTTCATATATATATATATATATATATATATATATATATATATATATATATATATATATATATATATATATATATATATATATATATATATATACATCGAAGTATACGCTTCGTTTAAGGAAACATTTTTATTTTACTCGACGTTTCGATCGGAGGACCGATCTTTTTCAAGAATCCTTGAAATTCTTGAATTCTTGAAAAAGATCGGTCCTCCGATCGTAACGTCGAGTAAAATAAAACTGTTTCCTTAAACGAAGTGTATTTTAAGCAGTTAAGTACCTGATTTTTTCGCAACACTATATATATATATATATATATATATATATATATATATATATATATATATATCCGAAATGAAGACGTTGGTTCCCGGGGTATGTAGCTTATAAGAACAGGGCACAGGCGAAAAGCACTTTATTACTAACGCTTCGGCCGGGGTCCGGCCTTCATCAGAGTGAACAATATCGTTGTTGGCGGGAGGCTTTTAAGCCAGCAACTCTCAGAATATCAAAACCTTATCACGACTAGGAACAAAGTACAGAAATCATGTGAATGCGTGGATACAATCAGGAATGACATTGAAAGATACAGGAAAGTGCGGTAATTTAAAACGTGGCACACACATGTGGTCAGCAAAATTGTTAGCGGGGCAGACAAGATAGTACACCAGGACTTTCCTTTAAACCAGCAGAAACAGTATCAAATTTGTAAATGAGATATGACTCACGGGTTTCTCTATCATGATGTGTCCTAAAACCTGATTGTAAAATGGTAACTCTTATTTTGTCGAATGAGTGACCGTGAATTCTGACGTGTTTAGATAGCGGAAGGTTGGGGAGAAAGGTGCAGTGAGCCCTGTGGTTATTGAAGCGTAAACGGAATGCAGTTTCGGTTTGCCCTATGTACTGCTTGTTGCACACAGAGCACTCCAACAGATAGATTACGTTTGAAGTGTCGCAGCAAAAAGTGCCATTAATTCTCATGTGATAATTAGACGCGGTACTGGTAACTGTTGCTGAAGTAGTCATATGTGCGCAGATTCTGCATCTTGGCTTATTACATGGGCGGCAGCCTTCCGAGACATGCTGTGAAATTCTTGAAGTCAGCAAGTCACGTAGATTTTTTGACCGTCTGTAGACTACTCTGGGTGGGTCTGGGAATATAAGTTTAAGGTGTTGGCTTTGTCCGATGATGTTATGATGTTTGCGAAGAATGTCGTTGACGTTAGGAATAGAAGCTGAATGAGTCAGAATCAAGTTGGTTTGCTGAACTAAGTTAGGGCGATGGGATGTGTCCAAGAGAGCTCTTCGGTCAAGCTGGTCCGAACGTGCAAACGCGTCGTCGATTAGAGAAGTGGGGTACTTTTGTTGTGTTAATGCCTTTTTAAGGGTCATGCAGTTATGGTTGAAATCAGATTGTTCAGAGCAGATCCGTTTGTAGCGGAGTGCTTGGCCGTAGGGAATACTGGTCTTGCAGTGCTTTACGTGGCTACTATGGAAGTAAGCTGAGTAAGCCTGCGAAAATGATATTGAATTATGTACGTGATTAAAAGCAGCGATGAAAGAAAGGAGTTCAGGCTCGCCAATGCTACCAAATTAGGAATATGTCGTCTATGTAGCGTTTATAATAAAAAGGCTTGAGTGAGCAACCGGACAAGAAGTTGTTTTCTAATACACCCATGAATATATTCGCATAATTAGGACCGATATTTGTACCCATCGACGTACCGCTGATTTGAACATAATGATCGTTATTAAATTCAAAGTTGTTAAGCTCAAGGATTAATTTCAGCAAAGCAGCAAGGGTTCCGCCATCGACATTATAGTTAATGCACAAAGTCTCATAGACTTGTTTTACGGATTGAATACCATCCTCGTGGGGTATGTTAGTGTACAGCGAACACACATCTAAGGTAACGAGAAGAGAGTCGCATGGGATATGAAGGTCAGCAATGTCTCGTAAAAAGTGGTTGCTGTCTTTTATATAAGACGAAAATGTAGAGGGGATATGGCTGATAAGGGAATCAACAAAACGAGAAAGGTTCTCTGTTACAGTTCCTATGCCTGAAACAATTGGTCGTCCAGGGACGTCAGGCTTGTGTGCCTTCGGCAAGAGATAGAATCTGCCTGAAATCGGGCTTAGTGGAATAATGGAGCGCTTGTCGTTATCAGTGATTCTTTTTTCTTTACAGAGTTTCTCAATCTCGTCTTTAATTGTGGAATAGAACTGTTCAGTGGGATCGATTTCCAGTTTCCTATAGAACATAGAATCAGCCAATTGCCTGTGAGCCTCCGCGACGTAGTCGTTTATGTTCATAATTACGATCGCACCACCTTTGTCGGCGGGCTTGATGACGATGTCGCACGGCTTAAAGAAAGTAGCAGACAGACATGGTGTTCCCGTGGTGTTTACCGCACCCAGAAAATTAGTGAGCCTTTGTCACGAAATGAATAAGTCGAAGAAAAGATTGGCTAACACTTGTGGTATCGCACACCAAGAAAAGTTCGTAGAATGTGCCACCGGTATAGTGTACAAAATTCCCCTGTCATGTGGCATGAGCTACATAGGTCAATCAGGCAGATGTCTAAACACCTGGTTGAAAGAGCACAGTAAGAACTTAGGAAAAAATAACGAATCCTGGAAATCTCGCCCTCCCATTGCGCAAATCACAAATGTTAACCGTACTTTGATCAGACAGCAATTTTAGGTCGGGCAAAGGAAAAGAAAGAAAGGGAAATAAAAGAAGCCTTTGAGATATTGGAGGCCGGAGAAGAGTGCGTAAGCACACCCTCGGTGTTGTTATCAAGTGAGGAGGTGCATCTAATCAAAAAACGAAGGAGCGTGCGACACAGCCGTTGGCAATGAATTGATTGTTTCAGCATGTTCGTGGAATGTATTTATGTGCCCTCGTACCAAAGTAAATTTTAGTTGTTAGTGCGCACTTGTCCTGTGGCCTTCGTTTCGGTGTCGTTTTGTTAGTGTGTAGCGCGTTATTCAAACCAAAATGTACAACCAACTATCCCACATTGCTGCCTTGGTTACGCCAATTATCCTCTTTTTGTGTGTTTTAACGTTGCATCTATCATGTTATTTCTATAGTCCGCTGTGCTGTCCGCAACATAATTCCAAGGATTTTCGTAAGTATAGGCAAGGTTTCCGCTTCCAGGTAAGTACGGGAAAGATAAAAGTGTTTAGTGTTTTCGTCTTGAAGGGTATCGGAAATGTCCTATTCATGAGCGGAGTGTGCCTCCTAAGTGGCGTTTATCCTGCTTTTATTTCAATCCCGTGGTCATTATCAGTGACTATCTGCGCTAAGTAGATGCATTTATGTTTCATTTCCAAAAGTAAAATTCTCAGCCCTTCCGAGGCTATTGAATAAACTTCATACTTTGAAATAATTTGAAGGACCACCTTCCACCTTGCTTCCGCGGAGGCTCAGTGGTTGTGGCGCTCGGCTGCTGATTCCAAAAGACGCGGATTCGATCCCGGCCGTGGCGGTCGCATTTCGATGGAGGCGAAATTCTAGGAGCTCGTGTACTGTACGATCTCAGTGCACGTTAAAAAACACCAGGTGGTGAAAATTTCAGAAGCCCTTCACTACGGCGTCCCTCATAGCCTGAGTAGATTTGGGACATTAAACCTTCATTAACCATAAACCATAAACCGTAACATGAATAGTCTAGGCAAAACTGCGTTTGCGATTTTTTTGTTCACTTGGATTAAAAATGAATTCCCCAAAGTTAGCGACAGCTTACGCTAATGTCCCTTAAGGTTTGATTCATGGTGGCGTCAAACCAAGCTGTAATATATTCCAGAACTATTTCGTCACTTCGAGTTCGCATATTCAGATAGCCACTTGTTCGCTGGATAGGGATTTCTTGAGAAGAGCGTAGAAGTGTTGCCGACGCCATTTTGTTGCCGGTGGCGTTCGAATTTCTGGAGTTTTCCTGAATTTCACTAGCTTCGCCGTTAGGAAGGCCAGCCGCCTCCTTTGGTCGACGAAAGTTTAAGATTCCTCAAACTTTTCAACGATTACCTCAGTGAATATCTTGCATGATCATGGCAAGTTTGCTGATGAAAGCTGTGCTACTCTGGTATCGAGAAATTTTTTTGTTCAGTTTGTTCTTCTATCTGTGGAATTGGAAATTGGTCTTCAAATATTTTTTCACATGTAGTGTATTTTCAGCGCCCAGCACAAATTTCGCGCTCCTTAATGCACGGGAGGCGTTGCAGTGATCTTTTGATAAAAAAAAAAAACTGATGATGAAGACTGCCAGCGCCAAAACCCAGGGCATTATAATGTACGGATTGGTGTTCGCACCCTCGTGGTAGTCGGAATTGTTTTACGATTCGGCATGGTTTAATCCTTCAATGGAGTAAAACCACAATACGGTTAAGGAGAGAGAGAGAGAGAGGATTTATTGTCAGGAAAGGCAGAGAGGTTGGCCTGAAAAATAAATATCTGGCCTGCTACTCTGCTCAGGGGGACGGGAAGAGGAGATAAAAGAAGGTCACGATGGGGGACGATGATGATGGGAGGAGGCAGATGAAAAACTACTTAAAAAAAACAAGGCACACTTTCTGACATCACAAACGCGAGACAAGGTCCGTGTCGCTGAAAAAGCGTGAGAGCGCTCGCGTTGCCTTTACAGTTCTAAAACTATCTGGCCAAGCGCCGAGGATCAAATCCTCAGAGAGGAGCGATGTGTCCATAGGCTTCAGAGCAGATGCGAGTATGAGTCTTTCGCGTGCATACGCTGGACACGCCGCTAAAACATGTTCTATAGTCTCTAGCACGCCACATGTGGTACATTCCGGGGAGTCCGCTTGTCCTATTAAGTGCAAGTATTTGCGCGTGAATGCCACGTTTAAACCTAGTCTACGGATAACGCATGCAATAGGGCGAGGTATTCCGCGAGGAACTGAAAAGGTCGTCGTCGGATCTAGCCGTTTAAGGCGGATGTGGCGGGTGTCTGGCAGGGCCCAGTACCTAGCCATCGCCCTCCTCATCAATTCCGAAAGGAGACAAGTTGTTTCCACTATAGAGAACGATACAGCTGTACGCAGGCCACTGCTGAAGGCGCTCCTTGCTTCAGCGTCGGCGGTCTCATTTCCATCGAGTCCGCAGTGTCCGGGGATCCACTGAAACACTATACGGTGGCCGTTTCCCTGAGCAAATGATACGAGACTAATGATATCAAGAGCCAGAGCTTGGTAGGCTGTGTGGCGTAGGAAGCATCCTAAAATATGTAGCGCAGGTTTACAGTCGGTGAAAATGCACCACTCCTGAGGCGGTTCTCCACAGATGTGGCGAATCGATTCCCGAAGGCCCACAAGCTCTGCAGCGGTTGAAGTAGACTTGTGTCCCAAAATGAATCTGCGGGTCGTCTGTTGTGCAGGGATTGCGAAAGCTGCTGTTGATGCATTTGGAGACGCAGATCCATCCGTGTTGACGTGCACACATTTGTGGTATTCTGACCAGATGTAGGCAAGTGCGAGTTGCTTCAGTCCGCTAACCGGCATCGCAGACTTCTTGATTATGCCAGGGACATGCAGGCAGAATGAAGGCTGAGCCATTACCCAAGGGGCTGCAAGGAATGATGCGGAAGGGCATAGTCTGATGGCAATTCGGAGCGATGGAAGCGCAGTGCGCGTGCAAAACTGCTGTCCGGTCGCTCATCAAAAATCTTCGTCAGCGGGTGAAAGCGGTGCCGTGTAAGCGCACGTAAATATACACGAAGTGGTTCGTGTGACAGGTAGAGCGATATTGGGCACGCACGAAATTCCTCAATCGTGCCTTTGTTCGAGGCACAACGTGGTAATCCGAGGCATATCTTGAGCGCCTGTGCTTGGACACTCTCTAATGTCCGCAAGCAGGAAATACTCATGTTAGAGAATACAGGAAGGCTGTAACGAATGTAGCCAATAAAGAGGGTATAGTAAAGTCGAAGCAAGGAGCGCTCCGTTGGGCCCCATTTAATGCCTGCCACAAAGCGAAGCACATGGCAAAAAAATGGCCATGCTTAGCTTGGTTAAGCCAAGAATGCGTTGCATATCTCTATGGAGTTCCGTGCTGCTCGGTTGACTCGATAGGCTATTGACTCGATCGCCATTGAAACTGCCCGTGTAGCAGCGCTCGATCGCCTTTGAGTCGATAGACTATCGGTTCGAGGGCCCTCGAAATGCCCGTGTGACAAGGGTATAAGACTGTCCCGGCGAAGGAGCGCAGCTCTTTTATACATATGCCGTGACGTCAATCATAGCGCAGCGCCCCTAGCGGGAGGAGCGGGAATCAGGTGGTGGCTGCGGTCGCGCGCGACCGCGCCAGTTGGGGCCCAGCTTTTCCTTCGTGACGTCACGCGCCGGCGCAGCGCCCCTAGCGGGAGGGGCGGGAGTCAGGTGGTGGCTGCGACCGCGCGAGTTGGGGCCCAGCTTTTCCTCCGTGACGTCACGCGCCGGCGCAGCGCCCCTAGCGGGAGGAGCGGGAGTCAGGTGGTGGCTGCGGCCGCGCGCGACCGCGCGAGTTGGGGTCCAGCTTTTCCTCCGGCTGTCGTGACGTCACGTCACGTGGTTGCGCTAAAGGTCAATGGTGGCTGCCCAGCCACGCCCAAGGGCTGAACTGAGTGATTGCAATATGCAACGCATAAAAGAGTGAGTCTTTTCTTTAGCATGTTTATATGCCTCGACCATGACAGATCGCGGTCAATGATAATGCCCAAAAATCTGTGATGGGAGACGTATGGTATTGCAACCCCTTGAAGAGTTACCGGGTAGTAGCAGACAGACTTGCGCGTGAATGCGACCACAGCACATTTTTCAGCTGCCAAGTGCAAACCCTGACGCCGTAGGTACCTTGAAGTAGATGACACGGCACGTTGTAATCTCGCACGCATTTGCGGACGTGTCGAACCCGCCGCCCAGATGCAGATATCATCAGCATAGGCACTGATGTGAATGTTAGTGGGAAGTTCATTCACCAGTCCAATCAATGCCAGTGCAACCAGGCGGCTGATCTTCCAGTGTTCTGGAACGATTCCGGAAGCCCATGTATCATTGCAGTAACTGAGCAGCACAGTTCGGCCTTCCATGCCAAGGTGAGAGAGGTACGCGTACGAAATCCCGTCAGGACAAGGTGCAGATGGACGCCTACACGAGGAAAGAACAGCTTCTAGTTCAGGCATCGTGAATAGCATGTCGTAGTGGTCATCTGGTGAAGGTGGTACAAAAGCCTCCAAACTGGTTAATGGTACCATAGTTGTGCCCACAACCATTTTGCAGAATTCTTCTGCTACCTCTACATTATTACGGCGTTGGTAAATAGACAGGGCATGGAAAGGATAGCGTTCCTGTGGGGGTGAACGCAAGCTCCTGGCTACATGCCAAATACGCCACAGTGGTTTGCGAGGGTCCAGCGATGAACAGAACTGCCTCCAACGTTGTCTCGCTAGGTGGCGCTTTGTCGTTGAGCTCGGCGACAAAGGGCAAGATCTTACGTGGATTTGGTTCTTCTGTATTTCCTTTCGGCGCACCGACGGACTGCGCGTAGTTTCTCGAATTCCACGTCAATAGTAGACCCTGGCGTAGGCGCACATATATACCGCGTGGTCTCACTGAGAAAGGACGTAATCAGGCCTTCTATTTTAGATGGTGTGTAGAGGTCCACAAAGGAAATCTCCACGGACGACCTAAAGGCAGGCCAGTCTGTATATCGCACGCGAGACGGAGTAGTAGGTGCGTACCACTTGAGGCAAACATACGTTGGAATGTGGTCACTTCCATTTGTTTGCACGTCACTGCAACAGCTGACGTAATACTGGAGACTTGCTGAAACAAACGCCAGATCCAAGCAGCTGCTGTACGACGTGCCACGCAGAAACGTAGGTGAACCATCGTTGATATTGATGAAGTTCTGGGAGTGCATAAAGTCAAACAGGTTCCTGCCTCGGTTATTCATAACAGCACTGCCCCACTGAGGGTGACGAGCATTAAAATCGCCCACTATGATATCAGGAGCTGGGCAACTCAGGATGGCTGAATATAGGTACGAAGTATCAATGGCATCTCAAGGTGGAATGTAGGCACCGATTATCGAAAAGACCCGTCCTTTTAGCCTGACTGTCAAACAGATGTAATGGTTTGTGTTGTGTGGCTGTAGAACTTGGCGGACGTGCGCAATGTCTTGGCGTATGCAAACTAACACTTTGCTAGTTTCGTCTTCTGTGCGAGACCACAGCAGCACGTATCCAGAAAGGCGGAAAGGCGACGGCATGTTGAGCTCACATATAACCAGCACAGGGAAGCGGTACTTGTGGACGCGTTGCCGGAAGTCACTCAGACGACCTCGTAGGCCTCGGGCATTCCATTGCACCACCACACTACGGCGCACGTGCAATGGCACAGATGAGGTGGGTTTTGGTTGTGCCATAATGAATTACTGCAACGCCGCCAAGAGCGGCTCAAGTGCATCCAAAAACTGCACAACAATCTTTGCTGTTGGCGTATTAATGCCGGAAAGCAGCACGCGCATTGAACACACAAGCTTATTTAACATTATGCTCACATCCTGATTTTCGGGCTTGCCAACAGTGTCAGCTGGAGTGGCAACCGGTCTTGGTCTTGCCATGGCGATCTCCTTGGATGGCAGAGCAGGCCATTCAGCATCAGAGGAAGAAGGTAACAAACGCATCAGACTGAGCTACAGCGGTAACGTGGGACACGGCCGCAGACGTCTTGTTATCGTTGTTAGGCTCATGCTGCTGTGCCGGCTGAGCTGATACTTCCCGCGACTGTGGTGCAGGTGGACTAGAATTGTGTGGAACCGGACGACGCCGCCGGGAACGATATTTGCGGCGACGAATACGCGCCGCCTCTTCTTGGTGGGTCGAATTGTCCTTCACCATCTTTTTCAGGATGAGTCTTTCGTTTTGCAGCTTAGGGCAGTCCTTAGCTGTGGCTTCATGGGCACCCGAGCAGTTGGCGCACTTTATAGTCTCCGTCGTGCAGGTGTCATGCTGGTGCATCCCGCCGCATCGACGGCAGGATACCTCATTCTTGCAAACAGCACTCACATGACCTATCTTGTTGCACTTGTGGCACTGAACAGGTTTGGTAACATACAGGCGGACAGGATGCCTCACATAGCCCACCTTGACGTGGGATGGCAGAGCGTCAGTTTCAAAAACTAGTTTGACACACTTGGAGCGCCCGAAACGATGAATGTCAACAATCCGGGCCGTAGATTTAATCAGCGACCAGAGGTCCTTGTCAGCTATCTCCGGGTCAACATCAGTGATAACTCCAGTGGATGTCCGCTTCCCATAAGCAACGTAGGAGCGGACCGCCATACCACCGAGGACGCTAGTTTCTTTCAGCTTGTCTACTGATGCCTGAGATGCAACATCTACTGTCAGGACATTCTTCCATGCATTAATTCTGACTTCACAGACTTGTCCCGGAACAACCCAGTCGAAAAACTGCGTTAGCCGCTGTCTGTTAATGGTGTTCAGATTAGCCGTCTGCGTTGTAGGAAAGAAGGCCACTGAGAAGACACCTGGCTAGTCAACATTCCTCGTAGGCAACTCACCCGCTGTCGATGTCCGGCGCAACTTCCTTTTCAGGCGGCGCGACTCAACAAGCGTGAAGCTGCTGCTGTCAGAATCCATCGCTGTCACCGTGGATTCATCAGACGAATCTGGAAGCTCCACACCAGCGTTAGAGTTGCCACCTGGTAGAGCCGCAGTCTTGTCAACGGCGACCACGGGAGGACGCAGGGGTTGTACTCCCGCCATCCCAAAGGATGACGAGGACACAGTTCACGCACAAAAGCAAAAAACTGCAGAAAAGTGGAAGAGCTCAAACAAAGAACGTTCGGCACCACCACTTCTTCTTCTTCCATCATACAGTTAAGGAAGAATGCGATTCACATGTGGAATACCTTGAACATTTGCCCATACTTCAACGCTCGGCTAACGATGGGACACTTTGGGCAGCTCCTCGAAAGCTGCCAGCGCCACTCACGCCGGACGTCCATGAGAAGTTATCGCTCGAGATGTTCACGAAAATTTCATTTCGTGTGCTGTGTGCATCTTTATTTCCTTTATCTGCCCTTTTTGTTCAGTGCTTTTGCTCGGCTGAAAGTCCGGCAGCCAAAATGCATTTTTTCTTATCGCATTCCTATTGTGGCTAAATCGGACTGTCTTCGAATGGAAAGAGGTGCATTGTCTTCACTATAATTTCTAGAATCGCCTCACTGTCAGCCTCAGCGGAGTAACACTACAAACAGTTGAATACAATCACCTAACCAGTGAATTTGCCAAGCATCGCGCGTCGTATGCTCGGCAGCAAAATTTGCCATAAGAGAAATTTTCCTGTCACTTGTGGTGAGCCACCTAGCACAGCTACATGCATTGTAGAAGTTCAGGTTCAACGACTTGCAAGAATGAAGGTTTCAATGAATGAATGCAACCTTCGCATGATAAGCTCATGATTATTTCACTCATGTAGCGGTTGAGGGTTTTCTCTATAAGTCTATTGCTCCTTAATTCAAATGGCATTATGTCGCAATCCACCTGTCTAAACAACTGAAAGTTAATGTGAGGATGTCAGAGGCAGACACAATGTTTTACAATGTGAATATGGGGCGAGGGTAACGAAGAATTTTTCAGTCCATCAAGTCGACGACGCTTCAGCCCCTCTGTGATAAGGGCACTCGACAGCTGCGCCAAAGTGTACCCGGGATCAAACCAGTCGGCTGGTGGTGGTGGTAGTGGTTTTATTAAAAATAATAGTAAAAAGGAAGGAAAAGATTTTTGCTAGCCCCGGCATCTGCCATCGATACTGAAGCACCTGAGCTGGGGCAGCGGAAATAAAGGACAGCAGGCAGAATGGAGAAATGAAATGAAAGAGGTGAGGGGACAGGAATAGAGGACAGGGGGAGAAGTAATATGTACAAACTATTTGCACAATAAGTAATGTGTCCAGGTTGTGCGCGTGATTAGTTCATTTAAGAGGAATTAAATCACACACGCGCACAGGACTGTGTAGGTTACAACTGGAGTGGGGCGTCCAGTTATTAATCGTTCAAGGTAGAACTCGCGGAGCGTTCGGTCACTGCGTGTAACTACCTGACGGAGAACAGACGGGACGTCAAGCCCGTGTGTTCGAGGAATGCACAGAGGCTCACCAAAGTCGGCAAACCAGTCGGCTGAGGCAGCGTTTCGATGCAGGCGAAACTCGAAGATCGCTCGTGTGGTATGCGATATCAGTGCACGTTAAAGATCCACACGTGGTCTAAATTATTCCAGAGACCACCACTACGGCAACCCTTTATTTCTTCTTTCACTAGCACGTTCATCCTTTCATCCTTTACTCACTAGCACTTTCATCCCGTGTGCTGTGCGATGTCAGTGCACGTTAAAGATCCCCAGGTGGTCGAAATTATTCCGGAGCCCTCCACTACAGCACCTATTCTTCCTTTCTTCTTTCACTCCCTCCTTTATCCCTTCCCTTACGGCGCGGTTCAGGTGTCCAACGATATATGAGACAGATACTGCGCCATTTCCTTTCCCCCAAAAAACCAATTATTATTATTTCATCCTTTACCTTACGGTGCGGTTGGGGTGTCCACCGAGATGAGACAATTACTGCACCGTTTCCTTTCCTCCAACAGCCTATTTTTCAAAGGCCAATGTTCATTGTACAGCACGCGGCTGTTTTTAACGCGACAGCGTTGAGGAGCTCATTTCGCAGAAAAGCCGGGGTCGGCGTCGGCGGCGTTGGCCGTCCGCGAAAAATCCTCCTCCTCGCACTCCTCCGCCTCCTCCTTTTCCATCTCTTACGGCGCGGTACGTGTGTCCAACGAGAATTGTGAGATTTCCTTTCCTTAAAACCTATTTTCATTTCATTTTACTTCCTTTCCAGGCCGGTTTGGCTGTCCATCGAGATATGTGAGACAGGCGTCCTCTCCATAAATTGCCCAACGGGCCACGCGTCGCGCCGAACGGGAGATGGCGTTTCGTGCACACCTTGGCAACGCCGCAACACGCTGTCGCGGTTCGCTCTTAAAGACGAAGGTTAAGCGTCCCCCCCCCCCCCCCAATTTTTTTTTTTGCTGTTCATCGTCTACAGCGTAAAGCAAAATGAAGAGTAAGAATAATATCTCCGCTTCGCCTAAATCTCATATTCTAATTTGCCTTTGATTAAAACTTCGATGCAACGCCACCAGTGCATATTCAGCGTCGAAAGTAAGCAAGGGTTCTACTTAGGCGTTGCATTTGTTGAGCAGCAGCCTTACACTAGACCACTAATTTTTGGTGCGCTGAAAGCATTAGCTAGCAGTACATAATCAAGTAAGCACCGGCTACAACTGCGGATCGGTGGTCTTTCGAGCTGCTATTTGTGCATAAACACGAGCTTAAAAGCAAGCTATTGTTGATGTTTGCTACACGTTGGTTTTGTACCTAATTGTCTCGGCCAGGTTTATTACGTGCTCCCATGTACCCTTTCCTGCACACATTGATCATTGATTGATGGCCTGGTGGTCAAAAAAACTTCCACTTTTGTATTTAGTAAGCGCATGTATCTATGACAATCCAGCCTGTCTTCATAAATTTCTTTATTTCGATGAACTCTTCCGAAAATTGGGATCACTTAAGTTCACCTTGTAAATATGGCGCGATAATTTTAAAATGTCTGTGCGGTCGGTTGGGGATTCCTTGGCGCACCATTACGCAGATATCGGCAGCTTTTCACGTGACATCACAACCTGTCTATTACACGTAATCGCACATAATAATTTGTGACGCTAATTAGTGGCGCGCGCTCCGCCGTCGTCGCGGCGGCTGCGCGCTGCCTAACCAGTGCCTCGCTATGGAGGAAGCAAGTCAGTCGGAGCCGGCGTCCTCGAGAATGCGTTTTCGCAGACGTCGGGCCGAGTCTGATCACCCGGTCCACATTGCCAACAAAAGGCAGCTAGCTTGTTCGCATAACACTGCGTTTTAGATTTATCGTTAGGGTAAAACTAACGAAGAGGAAAATTTGTGTGCACCCATTCGATGTCGTGAGTCTAAAACCATTTTACGAACGCTAATATGGCCATGTGGGTCTATTAATGCACTTTATTCTAAGGCGAACGCTTTATAAGTCGCATTACTTCAAATTCCGTAGGATGCATCGTGGCACAAAAAATCGGACTGTCAAGGAGATGGCAAGTAGTGGAGAAAGAGAGAGGGAGAGAGACTAGTTTAGTTGACAAAGGTTTTGGGAATTAGGGCGGGTGGGTCCTGTGCGGCCCTTAGGTAGAGGCGACGTCCTGGGCCCAAGAAATCAGTGCAATTTGAGTGGCCTTGTATGTCTGGGTGAGGAGTTGGTCTCAGATTTCGGCAGAGGAAGCTGGCAGGAGGGCCCGGGGGGGTTAGGGTATTTTCACATCCCGAAAAGATGTGCGCCTGAGCGGCGGGCTATCTGTCGTTGCAATTTAGGCATGTGGGCTCGCATTCCCTGTCGGTGATTAGCGATAGTCCTGAGTGTCCAAGAATTGAGTGTGTCGGCAAGGTGCGGAGCTGGGTGGTGGTCTGTGCTCTGTTAAGGCGGGAAACGGCGTCTCGTCTCTTTATGAAAATTGGTCATGTCGGCAAAAGTCTGGTGCTTCAGCGAGGGCGCCTCGGTCCGTAAGGCTAGCTGCCCGGATTGTTAATTCCTGGGAAAGTCGCTCGGCCCCTTCGTTTCCAGAGTTGCTGGCGTGGGCGGGTACTCAGGGCGGGTATCTGGGCGACAGTTTCAGCATCCGAAGAGGAAAACTACGCTTATGTTCCGATATTTCGGCACCAATCTCTCAACGAAGCCGTCGCGCGCCGCTCGATCGTTGAAGTCAATCTTGCGGCGTCCATCGCTGCTCCGGCCTCTAGCACACCGGCTGGCAAAACGCAGCCTCCTGCTTCGCGCGCTGGAGGAAGCAAAGGCAAGGCCCGTCCTAATCGGAAGCCTCGCCCACTCCCAAGACCAGGCCGAGACGACTTCGTGGTTGGGCTCAAACCATGCAAACATATGTTGCTGCACCAAGCATTTTGAGAGAATCGCTACGGCGACGCCATTAGGGCCTACCTCGGGCCCGAGGTAGCAAGGTCTGTTACGGTTCTACCATCCCGTGAACAAAACCTCATTGTGATTTACACCCCGAACCCGGCGGCAGCTGATCGGCTCCTCGGGGACATCTCCATTAACACTGAGCATGGGAAGATTCCACTCCACGGATAACTTCGACAAGACGGAGGCGATGTCTGCCACGGCGTCATTAC
This sequence comes from Amblyomma americanum, assembly GCF_052857255.1. Lineage (NCBI taxonomy): Eukaryota > Metazoa > Arthropoda > Arachnida > Ixodida > Ixodidae > Amblyomma > Amblyomma americanum. The sequence continues at coordinate 97,857,206 of NC_135507.1, forward strand.
CGTCAGCAACTTTGACACTACTCAATCGCTTCGGAAGCAGGCGCAGTGAAGGGTAGACACCATCAACGAGGTTCGGAAATTCGGCACCTCTAACAAAGCTCGGATCACCTTCGCCGGGAGGGAAAAACCGCGTTTGGCGCACTACGAGAACATGCTAATCCCTGTGCAAAACTACTACCGTACGATCCCGGCCTGAGACTTTTCTGGGGCCGTTGGGCACCGAGTGGATGCTTGTCCCAACACGCAGCCGAACACGTGCGGTCTGTGTGGGCAACAGACCCCGCTTCAGGAGGGCGTTTGGGGCCCTCACGAGTGCGCGCCGCGGTGCTCGGTTTGTGCCGGTGAACACGCCACTAACTCGCGGGAGTGTGCGGCGAAATTTCGCAAGCACAAGATGACCACCCCAAAGAAAATTGCTGCCAAGAAGAAGAGCCGCCATCTTGGCCGCCCCGGTGAGTTACCAAGCCGGGACAACAACGCCGAGAAACCGGGGACACCTACCGGAGGAGCCGGCAAGCGCCCGTCAACGCAGCCGCCACCACACGGCGACACTGGAAAGCAGTCGACAACGCCACCACACGACAAGACCAGCGCCTGGGTCAACTCCGTGAGACATGGAACGCAGGTGAGCGGTACGGACAGAGCTGCCTCCTCCTCCCCTCCCTCCTGCCCGCCTGCGGCATGCAGTGCCGAGCAAACCAAAATAGCAGCTCTTGAGGGCAAATTGAGATGCTGCTCGAGAAAATTGCGCTCCTAGAATCGCAATCAAAACAGCCTATCACTCCCCCCTCTCGTCCCGCTACCGAGGCAATGGAGAGTGAGCCCGCGGCACCGAACGCAGCACTGTACGCGGATGCTGCATTTGAGGACCGTTAAGGGGCCCGCATGGACGCCCGTTTCAATACCCTAGAAAGTCAAATTTCCGCGGCAGTCGCCTCTCCGATAGCCAAAATGACCGAAATTGTACCGAGAATCGTCGCACAGCACATCGCACAATCATCGGGTGGCGTCTGACGAGTCGGCGGTCTAATGAAAGACGTGTCTGGTAGCTATCCCAAAATTCATCGCGCCATGGAAAACTTCATAGAAGAAGACGACAGCTGCTCGCTCTCCGAAATAGAGGATGCCCCCTCACCACGAGTGCTGGCTCTGGAGCAGCGTCCCTACAATCGACCTCTCACCTAACTGGCCATGGCGGACAGGCCTAAAATAAGGCGCTCCCCTCATACCAATTCGGCCACCCCCATCCTAATTACCCAACGGAACTGCCGCGGATTCCGTTCACGTGTCAAGTGGGCGAACCTTTGGCTTTTCCTGTCAACATTCGATTCGCTTTCTGCGGTGGTTGCCCTCCAGGAGCCAGGTAGCGGCGCAATCCTTGCAAATTATGTTACGTTCCAGGTGGACTCCTCTTGCTGCATATGCATGCACGGACATTGTACCGCCGAACTTGGTTGATTTGGACCTCAATGCTGCATATTCATATGTGATGGTCACTCTTCTTCCGCTTAAGAAAAAGAAACGCACCCTTACATATACTTAACATCTATTGTTCTCCCAAGATAAAAGTGTAACTTTCGCAGCCCCCTTCAGTCGCGCCCTAAAATGCTGCGGGCAGTGACCCCCTGGTGATCGTGGGCGACTTCAACGCTCAAAGCACACTCTGGGAGCACGTGAGTGAAGAGAAGCGCGGCCACAAGCTAGCGGAACTTGCGTTCACGCTCGACCTGACCCTTCGCACCGATCCTGCACATCCAACGCGGATGAGTAACTCCGTGACTCGGGACACGTGTCCGGACCTTACCTTCACCAAAAACATTAGACACGGAGAACGGACCGACACCGAGAAAACCCTCGGCAGTGACCACTGCATACTCAACACCAGCGTCAGAACCAAACCACTGGCAAGATCCCACGCCCAAGTACGCCTACCCGACTGGACCAAGTTCCGGCAAACCTACACTAATTCGGCCTCTATTCACGAACAAGGCTACCGCGCGTGGTCACAAGAATTAGTCACACACCTTCGTTCGGTAGAAACTCAAGTTCAACTATCGGACGCCACGCTGGAGGTGGACAACCACTTCCTGCACATCTGCGAGGCGCGGCACAGCCTTGTCCGCAGACGGCGCCGCCAAAAACATAATCGGAAGCTCAAAACTCGCATCGCCAAGCTCACCAAGCGAGCGGATGAGTACGTCGCAGAGCTTGCCGACTCGAATTGGGTGGACCGGTGCAACACGACCGCTAGACTTATGTCTAACCGGAGCACATGGCGTCTCTATCGCGCCTTGATCGATCCGACTAAAACCAGAACCGAGACACGAAAACACCTCCAACGGGCTATCCATAGCTTCGACGGAGATAGCTCTAAATTAGCATGTAAACCACGCGATGAATACCTGTCCATTCAAAAGGACCCCCGAGGACCAACGTACTCGTATACATGTTCGTAGAACGCGGAACTGGATCAACTGTTCCGGCTCCACGACCTGAATGCGGACCTGAGTAAAATGAAACAAGGAACGGTGCCGGGAAGAGACACAATAATTGTGAAATTACTTGCGAACGTTACCGACCTGGCCTACGAGACATTCCTCGCATATATAAACTCAATCTTGCAAGGTAAAGCACCCCTCCCAATCGAATGGAAGACCGCCCTGGTCACCTTCATTCGTAAAGCCGGCAGAACCATAAACACGGACAACCTCCGGCCCATCTCTCTCACGTATTTTGCGGGAAAGCTGATTGAGACTATGGTGCGAGACAGGCTGTCCGAGTTTTGGAAAACCAAAATGTATTCGCAGACACCATGTTCGGGTTCCGCCCGCACCAGTCCGCGCAGGATGTCCTGCTTGAACTAGACCGGGAAATTCTGAATCCCATCGAATACCCCCTTAATGACAAGGTAGTACTCGCCCTCGATTTCAAGGGGGCTTTCGACAATGCAACACACGACATAAATCTGACACCCCTCTCCCAAACCACCTGTGGACACAACACGTTTCAGTACATTAGGCAATTCCTCTCCGCCCGGCAATTGTATGTCCGGATACAAGATGAACACGGCCCCTACCAATTAGGTACGAGAAGTTCCCCGCAGGGCGTGGTCCTCCCATCTCTACTATTCAATTTGGCAATGATGAAACTTCCGGCGCAGCTGGAAAGTGACGAGGGCATACAGCACGCGCTATATGCCAACGACATCACCATCTGGGATAAGCACGCATCGGTAGGAGGCATTGAAGCCAACCTGCAGCAGGTGTAAGAGATTGTGGACACTTACGCCCGCCGCAATGTCCTTGAATGCTCCCCTGCAAAATCAGAATTTGTGCACATTCGACCCTCGCCGAAGTGCACTACCAAAATCGAACTGTCCCTATCGAGCGGACCCATCCCAGAACACGCTGAGATCAGAGAACTGGATCTCTGCATCAATAAACAGCGCCATGTCCACACAACACTGGCCAAATTGCGCAACGTGGGGGACCAGGTGGGCCGCATAATCCACCAGGTACCTAATAACCGCGGGGGGTTACGGTGCAAAGATGCCTTGCGGCTGGCGCACGCACTCGTAAGCAGTCGAGTCTTGTACTCGACTCCTTACCTCCACCTTCGCAAATGAGACGAGAAAGCCCTTGAGGTGGTTGTCCGTAAGATTTACTAGCGTGCTCTCGACCTCCCGGTCATCAAGCCCCACCAGCGCCTCCTGGGCCTGGGGATGGTCAACACCCTCGTGGAGCTCCGAAAAGCACACTTTACAAACCACTACACAAGACTCTCAATGACGCCGTCCGATCACCACCTGCTTGCCCGACTTCACATCCACCATCCAACACTAACGGAAGAGCGTGTGCGCATCCCCGAAATCTGGAGATACGCCCTGCAGGTACGCCCTCTTCCGGACAACATGACACGAGACGACCATAGTGGCCGGCGCCTCGCACGGGCGTGAGCCTTGGCACGCTACTATGGAAACAAACATGGAGTATTTTACGCGGACGCCACCGGCCCACATCATGGGGGTTGGTACACAGCCGCAGTCGTCCAACAAAACACCGCAGTGAACTCATGCTCACGTTACAAGGCCTTACGTTACAAGGCATTACGCTTCAAGGCCTTACGTTCAAAGCTCAAGATATTACTCATGCGGAAGAGGTGGCAATCGCGCTCGCCGCCGCCGATCAAGACTCGCGGGTCATCATTACCGACTCGCGAGGGGCCTGCAGGAACATAGAAAGGGGCTTTATTCCCTATTTGGCATACCGAATTCTTCAACATAGTAATTATCCCGGGGCTCCCGCCTCACAATAGTATGGACTCCCGCGCACACAGGTCTCATGGGCAATGAAGTGGCCGACGCCGCTTCCCGCGCACTCACTCTCCGGGCATCACCCACTCCTCCCACCGATGCGGACTACGACCTTAAACCGGCTTCTACCTTTTGGGAAATCATCCAGTATTACCAATTCGGCCACGCAATCTTTCCTAAGCCCTGCAAGGGCCTCACGAAGGCGGAGGAACACTTACTCCTTCGCCTTTATACTAAACTACTTCTGTGCCCGACAGTCATCAAACATTTCGACACTGCGTGCACAGGGGAGTACCCGCACTGCAGGGGAAAGTCTTCGGACATTTACCACATGGCGTGGGCATGCCAATCAACTCCGCACCTTCCCCCTGTCCCCAACCCTACCCGGAAAGACTTGGAGTCGGCCCTGCTCGGCTGCTCTGGCGAGCCAAAAGGCCTTCGTCGGGCGCGCTCGAGCAGCAGCTATCGCCAATGGGGTGCTGTAATGAGCAGCCCACCTAGCATTCGTAAGGAACGAACCCTTAAGGACCGCTCCACTAGCTCCCTGTATATATTTTGAAAATATAGTTTTCATTCCGTCAGTCCATCGAAACGCAGCCGCCGCGGTCAGGCTCGAACCCAGGAACTCCGTATCAGTAGCCGAGCGCTCTAACCACTGAGTCACCGCGGCTGGCCGGGGCAAGATAAGATTGGTTTCTTTAAAGCGAGAGTTTTACTGGCCGCAGGTTGAGCAGTTTCGCGTGATTCCTGAAGAGCCGTGCTGGAGAGCCGTGCTGGAGAGCCGTGCTGTTATATCGCGAATTTCAGTTTCGGTTTGCGTCCATCGGCTTGGTTCTTTCTTGTCTGCGCATATGTGTACTTCATGTGATTCCATTGCATAATACATGGAGGGAAAAAAAAACTCAAGAGTGTGCTTCCAGCGATAACCTTGAAGCCTAGTCATAAAAAATGATGCTCGATTTTTGTAGTTAGGCAAAATGCCAATTGCGTCAGCTAGCAGTACGGTTTTCACTTCGGTTCCGGTGTTCCGATGCAGTGTTCAGGGATGGTAGTTGTTGGGATAACAATAACAGGTTAATGTCCATATATGCGGAATTCATCACTCTCTTCATTCATAGATTCATGGAAGTCTTCCCACTCCTCCTGATGCAGCAGTGCACCGGTCAAGCGATACGCCACTGCCGTTCTATGGAAGGAGCTGCCACCGGTGGTACTTTGGTTGGTTAGGTTGGGTTGCGACCCAGGAAGCTTGGCTTTCACGAGCAGCCTCTCGTGATTAAATGAGCTGCTGCCCGGCATGGTGGGCAGGAAGCTAGGTTGTATGCTATATATGCTAGTATATGTGGGATGCCGTTCGTTAGAAGGACGAATCCCAACATAAAACGTAACCACTGATTATTAACGACGGCAGTGGATGAGCGTACCCATGCCACGCTCGTCCAGGTAGCGGAAGTTAAAGAGCCGTTCTTTCCTGCCGGGCAGCCTGTTTTTGTAGCCACCGGTGGTGGCGCGTGCCTCGGGTGACGCAGCGGTGGCGCTGTGCTTTATCGGTAACGCAGTCCAGCGCGTCGCCATGTTACGCTGCGCCGGATGATAACAGGGTGGAGGCTGCGCGGAAATGTGCGCGGAGTGTTTCGCCACACATATATACATGCCTGGGCAGGTTGCCCACCACCCGTTGGGCAAGTGAGAAACATGCTACAAACCGGCTTCAGACACACAGACAGACACACAGACATACAGACGGGCGGGCGGCGGACGTACGGACGGACCGACAACTGATAAATGAGGGAAATTTCCGCTATAAGTGCGAGTGCCCTAAAAGTAAAAAGGATAGATTAGATCCGCCACGTGATTACACCCCGTGATTGCGTGCGGCAATATCAACGCTGAATCCGCGGATGCGCGGACCAGATAGGATAATAGTGCAAGCATAATGAAACCACAGGTTGCACACATGAAGAAAAACATTCAGGAGAGAGCACGACGTTACAAGGCCAGCCTTCATAAGCCAAGTACTCGTAAAGCCATTCCCTCTCTCGGTTTTTGTATCTAGAGCTACACTTGGCTACCAGTCGAGAATTTCGCTGTGGTCCGGAGAGGAAAGTTGTGCGCATGCGCCGTTGCCATGGCAACCGGAGAAGAGCAGCAGGTGCGGCGTGCGTTTCGCCGTCGCCGGAGAGGAAAGCTGAGGAGCCGAACGGAGCGGACAAGCTCCTATGGGCTCCGTCAACTTTCTTCCTTTTTGCTGAATTACCTCATCCGAGCTCCAGAAATCTTAACTTCAGGCTTGGCTAACCACCCCCTGGACCTCTTCGAGAACTTCGTTGGCGGTGAGTGCTCCTTATTTTTGCACAAGCGGCCTTTGCAGACATCCGAGGCGGCGCCGATGCTGTAAGCCTAAGGACGCTCTGGCGGCGCACGGCTAAGCCGCGCGTCATGTCAACGCAGCATATGGATAACTGGATCGCTTCCCATCCAAGCCCCAGCGGGCTGTGCTCAATGCCTGCCGCTGCTGGAAGAAGTCAAAATTTCGCCAAAACAGAAGTCCAGGACATTCCACCCGGACTTAACGAACAACGCTCGAAGGAGGAGGGACCAACGCTGGGGACGCCGCCGGAGGACCCTTACTCCAACTGGACGCTACACCTTGTGAGGTTTCTGGCGACAGCCGGTCTATTTCAGCTGCGTATTCGGCCCGGGACCCCTGCAACCGGGGTCACTGCACGGCGATAGGCATCTTGGTTTCCACGGCCGGTCCTCGCGTGGTTTATTGGATTCGAGACGGAGGATTCTGCTGCCGTTTGTACACAACATTGTTCCCGGAAGATCGACCGTGCGGTACGGAGGCAGTTAGCGACCGCCAAAACCGAGCCGGCGTGGCTCACCCCTTTAACTGTGCCTGCTCGCCGGCGCCTCGCCCATTCGGACTTCCCGGAAGACGTGTTCGGCTTGACAGCGTGAGAACTGTCGTTCGGACGCGAAGACAACGCTCTCTCTGGTGGGGGAGATGGCCCAGCGGCACCCCTTCTCTCCGGCGAGGCATGTGACGGGGGCGTGTCCCCATGTATGTGTGTGTGTGTGTGTGTGTGTGTGTGTGTGTGTGTGTGTGTGTGTGTGTGTGTGTGTGTGTGTGTGTGTGTGTGTGTGTGTGTGTGTGTGTGTGTGTGTGTGTGTGTGTGTGTGTGTGTGTGTGTGTGTGTGTGCGAGTGCGCGTGTGTGTGTGTGCGAGTGCGCGTGTGCGTGTGTGTGCGACAACGCAAGTTAGGCCACGCCCAACCTGGCGAAGACCTCCTCGAACCTGGGGAATCCTAGGGACCGGACCCTTTTTAAACCGGACGACGAGTGCCGTGAGGAAGGAATCCTCGATCATCCTCACATCTTCTCTGATCCTCCGACCTTCCCCCATCACCCACCAATGGGTTTCTAAATCTTGTAAATAATGTAAAATAAACCCCATGTACTGTTTCCTTCATAACCATGCAAGTCCGACAACGTCATTCGGAGAAGGGACCTGCGGCGCTGAAAGAGTCAGCTCACTCAAGGACCCCTCATCCCCAACAACTGGTTGGCAGCGGCTGGGATGGACCGTGCGACATCGTGCTTTCTCAACCGGTAAGCGTTTCGGCATTTTGCTATAGGATTCGCCAGGCTTCAGATTTTGAGAGAATAATCTCGAATCACTGGGAAATGTATGTCAATTGAGAAAGAGGAATCTCACGACATTTTGCAGGCAGCATTGCCAAAGCGGAGAAAGCGTTGTCATGGACCTCATGAAATTGTCAAAGTCGGACTTGCTGTTGTTATGCGAGGAACGGTTAATAGAAGTAGAGGGAAAAATTACAAAACTTGAAATATGCAAGACATTTGAAAAACACGTAGATGACGATCAGCTGGTAGATACGTGGAATTTGGTACAGGAAGAAAAAAGAAAAAGGGAAGCGGAATGGGAAAAAGAGAAAGAACGGCAAAAGTGGGAAGCTGAAAAAGAAGAAAGAAATCTAAAGCGATTGCAGCTTGAAAGCGAAAATCGAAAAAAAGGTGACAGTACGAGAGCCGGGTCTCCTGAAAGAGCAAGCGATGTACAATCATATAGAATGAACAGATTCATGCAGCCCTATCAAAGTGGAAGAGACATAGGATTGTACCTGGGAAACTTTGAGAGAACTTGCGAAAGGGAGAACTTTGCTCGCAGTACATGGCCGCAACGGCTTCTGACACTCTTGCCATGTGAAGTAGCTGAAGTCATAGCGAGAATTAGCACACAAGACGCAGCTGACTACGAAAAAGTCAAAGCCAGCCTGCTAAAAAGGTACCGGCTATCAGCCGAAGCTTTCCGACAGCGCTTCAGGAACACAATGAAAAACGATAACGAGGGCTATCCGGATTTCGCGTATGGCCTAAAGACGAATCTGGTTGAGTGGCTAAAAGGAGCCGAGGTTTATGAAAGCCGAGACAAAATCATCGAGTGTTTTTGCCTTGAGCAATTTTACCGAAGCATTCCCCAAGTGGTGAAACTGTGGGTTCAAGACAGGGAAAAAGTCGACACAGTTGAAAGGGCCGCTGAGCTAGCAGAGGAGTACGTTTCGCGCAGAAGGTTGAGCACTGAAGAGGGTGCGTCACACGCTCGAAACGCGATGCGAGATAAAGGGCCTAGCAGAAAGACGCGAAGTGCTAGAAGTTCGGAGCAATCGGAGGCAACGAAGGTAGCGCCAGAAAAGCGTGAAGAACAGGCAAAGAGACAGGGAGCAGACAAAGCCACGAAAAAAGAGTTTGAGGCTAGTAGGCCATTTCGTTGCTACCACTGCAATGGTGTCGGGCACTTTGCAACCAAGTGTACAAAGCAACGTTTGGTGTTCTCGTGCGTCGAGGATGACGCCGAGAATCTAGAGCTCCTTAAGCCATACCTGCACGAGCTGCACGTTAACGGGAAACCGTGCAGGGTGCTTCGTGATCGTGCCGCGACTATGGACGTTGTCCACCCGTCTTACGTTTCAGTGGACGATTTTACGGGAGAATTCTCGTGGAGAAAACAGGCAGTAGAAGAACACAGTGTATGCCTTCCCATAAATAGAGTGAGAATTTGTGGACAGTTTGAAAAGCTAATCTCTGAGGCCGCAGTTTCGAAGGCCGTGCCACTTCAATATCCTTACCTCTTCTCGAATCGATCAGACCAATTGCTACGCGAGAGAGGCCAGAAGCTCGGAAGCGGGGTGATACAAGCTTTGACAAGGTCGAAAACTCGTCAGCTCGCATGTCAACTAAGTCAGGTTCCCGAACCTCAGATAGCCAAAGACGCAATAGCCAGCATATCGTTGCAATCAAATGAGGAGGGAAGGGAATCAACGAGGAATGAAAGCCAGACAGCTGACCGAGCAAATGAGCGACGAGGGACCTCAACCACTAAGTCGGTAGAGGAGGCAGAAAACGCTGAAGGATCCGTTGAAGGATCCAACATCGCGTAGTTTTTATCACCTTCTGCAGGTGAACAGGGAGTCCCTAATAAAAGAACAGAAGCAGTATCCCACTTTGGAAAGACTGCACCTTACAGCTAAAGAGGGGATCGCGAGACGCAACATAACGATGCATGAGAAGGGAGGCTTACTATACCGACACTACGAGGACAAAAGAGGCAAAACATTTGATCAGCTGGTCGTGCCCGAAAAATACAGAGCGGACATTCTGAGTCTCTGCCACGGAAATGGCTGGGCAGGACATCTGGGAATCAATAAAACAAAGGAGCCGCTATTAATGGAATATTATTGGCCGGGTTGTTTCAAAGATGCAGAACGCAACGTAACATCATGCGATGCGTGCCAGCGCGTGGGCAAGCCGGGAGAGACATGGAAGGCTCCACTGAAAATTGTCCCATTGATCTCGGAACCCTTCCGCCGGCTTGTAAGAGACACAGTAGGCCCTTTGCCTAAAAAGAAATCAGGCTATAGGTACTTGCTTACTATGCTATGTCCCGCCACAAAATTTCCCGAAGCAATTCCGTTGAAGGTCTTGAGCTCCACAGAAATAGTTGACGCCCTTTTGTCAGTGTTCGCGAGAATACAATTTCCGGCCGAAATCCAAGCCGATCAGGCGACGGTCTTTACAAGCGCCTTGACGACCACATTTCTAGAAAGATGCGGAATAAAACTGCTATACAGCTCGGTGTATCATCCGCAGTCCAACAGTGTAGAGAAATGGCATTCGGTGCTGAAGCGGGTGCTACGCGCTCTTTGTTATGAGCATAAAGCAGACTGGGAGTATTGTCTGCCGGCCACACTTTTCGCTTTACGAACAGTCCCCCACGAAGCTAAGGGGTTTACGCCAGCAGAACTGGTGTACGGAAGAGCCCTCCGCTCTCCCCTCCGAATCCTGAGAGAAATGTGGGAAGGGACAGGAGAGAACGAGACAGTGGTTGAGTACGTGCTTCAGCTACTGGACCGCCTTAACAACACGAAGGAATTAGTAAATCGAAGTATGAAAGCTGCCCAGGAGGCCGCCAAGGTCTAGTATGACAAAAACGCGCGCCTTCGAGGCTTCACCGCGGGCGATCGTGTGATGATCCTCCGGCCATCGAGAAAAAACAAATTGGAAGTTCACTGGGATGGTCCAGTGGAAGTGTTGCAAAAACTTTCGGAGTCTAATTACTCGCTAAGGGTTCCAGGCAGGGGGAAGCAGGTGAGAATCTATCATTGCAATCTGATGAAGCCGTTCGTGGAACGCAGCGGGATCGTCAATCTGACTCTAAATGAACCAGAAGAGCTGGACAGCGAGAGTCAGGGTTGGAAGGGAGGTGCGGACGCTAGTGGCAACGTGAAGATCATTCTGGCTCACTCCGTGAATGCAGATTTCCTAAGCGGGACCCAGGTCGACACGCTAAAGCAGTTGTTGAGAGAATTCGCTGACCTATTTAGCAGTCGCCCGGGAAACACACACCTCCTGACACACGAAATCTAGCTCACCTGTGATGAGCCGGTACGGTCAAAACCCTACAGGGTATCACCGCGGGAAAAAGAAAAAATGGCCTGGCTTAGCTAAGGTTAAGCCTAGGATGCGAAGCATAATAGATTTGTGAAAGGGATTCGGTATCAGGCTAGTCTCTTCGTTGTTTAGCAATCTCCTGGAGAAGCGGGAGATAACCTTGGTGGGCGCGGCCGCGCGGCGACCGCGCGAGTTGAGCCCCGTTTCTCCACAGCTGTCGTGACGTCAGACCACGTGCTCGGCTGCAGCGCCCCTAGCAGGAGGAGCGGGCGTTAGCCTTGGTGGTCGCGGCCGCGCGGCGACCGCGCGAGTTGAGCCCCGTCTCTCCTCAGCTCGCGTGACGTCAGACCACGTGCTTGGCTGCAGCGCCCCTAGCGGGAGGAGCGGGAGTTAGCCTTGGTGGTCGCGGCCGCGCCAGGCTGGGCTATGGTTGAGCTAAGTAGTGTCCCTATTATGCGACGCGGAAATTCAGCGCATGTTGGAGTTAGGGGTTGTAGAGCCAGCGGAAAGTGACTATACCTCACCGCTAATTCTTGTTGAGGCCCCAGGGAAAGATCCTCGTCCCTCCGTGGATTATAGAAACCTGAATGCAATTACCAGGGATCAGCTATACCCGATTCCCAACATAGAGGAAAGGATAGAAAGGGTGAGCGGCGCGAAATTAATTTCCACCCTCGATCTCGTACGGGGATATTGGCGAGTTCCCCTCAGAAAACGCGAGCAGGTATGCCGCTTTTATCTCCCCAGCGGGCACCTTTCGACCCTTAATACTTAGTTTTGGGTTGAAGAATGCCCCCTACAGCTTCTCGAAACTCATGGACATCGTACTGAAGGACATGCAGTGCTTTGCACTCCCTTTTTTTAGACGATGTGGCTATTTTTTCGGAAACCTGGCAAGAGCATCTAGAACACCTAAGGGCCGTGTTTTCCAGTTTACGAAAGGCTGGACTGACACTGAAGGCTGAAAAGTGTAGATTTGGTGGCGCACAGGTGACGTACTTGGGCCACGTTGTAGGCCAGGGAACTAGGAGCCCATCCGAGTTAAAGATTGCCCCGATCGCAGCATTTCCGCAACCACGGACGAAAACGGACATTCGCTCCTTTTTGGGATTATTTGTGTACTACCAGCGATATATTCCTAACTACTCACAGCGGGCTAGTCCCTTAACTGACGCCTTGCGAAAGGGAGCAGCTACTAACGTAAGTTGGGATAACCAAAAACAAAACGCCTTCAAAAGCCTGAAGGAAGCACTCGTGCCCCGACCCTTGCTCACGACCCCTGACTATGGGAAAGATTTCATAGTCCAGTGTGATGCCAGTGAAAGAGGGCTGGGTGCTGTCTTAAACCAAGTTGGCTACAACCATGAAGAACACCCAGTTCTGTACATAGCCGCAAACTGACCAGTAGAGAGGAAGCGTACAGCGCTTCCGAAAAAGAGTGCGCGTGTTTAGTTTGGGCAGCGCAGAGGTTGTCGTGTTACCTGTACGGAGCAAAGTTTGTATTTGAGACTGACCATTGTCCTTTAACGTCGCTGCGACAGATGTCCCCCAAAAATGGTCGCTTGCTCAGATGGAGTCTGGATCTCCAACAGAACAATTTCTCTGTGCGTTATAAGAAGGGGAAACTGCACGGAAATGCTGATGGCTTGAGCAGACTGGTGTAAGCGGAAGAACTGAGAGGAATCTCCTCCTGTGTGGGTGTTTTTTTTTTTACTTTGCTCCGAGTAATCCGGCTGTGGCAGTTTGAAAAGGGGATGTTTCGCGCTCAGTCGGCACAAAATTAACCCAAATTTAAACACAATTTTTTAAAAAGTGTATTGTTGTCAATGGAAGAAGCCTGGTGATTCTTTGGCGAATTCCGAGCGCTTGCGGGTGGGGCAGTGCTTTGCTGTTTGGAACGTCCCGCCTGCGCTTTTCTTTGTTGGTGGTGCTTTGGGTTCTGCCTTGGAAGCGCTGATATTGCAATCCAGGGGACCAACACGAACGCCATCTCATCTCTTCCTGCCCAGCGGTCGTCAACGCTGGACATTCGAGATTTTTCGGGCCGCGGAAAAGCTGTAAGGTTTCTGGCGATAGCCGGTCTATTTCAGCTGCGTATTCGGCCCGGGACCCCTGCAACCGGGGTCACTGCACGGCGATAGGCATCTTGGTTTCCACGGCCGGTCCTCGCGTGGTTTATTGGATTCGAGACGGAGGATTCTTCTGCCGTTTGTACACAACATTGTTCCCGGAAGATCGACCGTGCGGTACGGAGGTAGTTAGCGACCGCCAAAACCGAACCGGGGTGGCTCACCCCTTCAACTGTGCCTGCTCGCCGGCGCCTCGCCCATTCAGACTTCCCGGAAGACGTCTTCGGCTTGACAGCGTGAGAACTGTCGTTCGGACTCGAAGACAACGCTCTCTCTGGTGGGAGAGATGGTCCAGCGGCACCCCCTCTCTCTGGTGAGGCATGTGACGGGGGCGTGTCCCTATGTGTGTGTGTACGACAACGCAAGTTAGGCCACGCCCAACCTGGCGAAGACCTCCTCGAACCTGGGGAATCCTAGGGACCGCACCCTTTTTAAACCGGACGACGAGTGCCGTGAGGAAGGAATCCTCGATCATCCTCAGATCTTCTCAGATCCTCCGACCTTCCCCCATCACCCACCAATGGGTTTCTAAATCTTGTAAATAATTGTAAAATAAGCCCCCTGTACAGTTTCCTTCATAACCAAGTCCGACATTGTCATTCGGAGAAGGGACCTGCGGCGCTGAAAGAGTCAGCTCACTCAAGGACCCCTCATCTCCAACAACCTCTACAAGCGCACAAAACGCCGCCTCGTTCAAGGTCAGCAAGTCGTGGTTGCGGGTACCCCTCTCGCGTCTGCTATCACCCTACCATCGCCTTCGCTCGTCAAGCAGAAGCCGATCCCACCGTCTATAAAACGACGCAAGCTTCCGGCTGTTCTGAAGAGCGACTTAAAAATCGTAATACGGCCGAAGGAAGGCCTGCTGGTGAAGACATTTACCAACCACCAAGTATCCCGAGCTTTATCTCAGGCTTGTGAAAATCAAGGAGAAGATTTTAAGCTGCTGGTTCGTGTGCGGCCGGGCTCTGACATCAATATATTTAGTACCCTCACCAAGAGGTAGCCAAAATACCAAGGAAAATCACCCATATCACGCTTTAAAACGTGAAATACCTCGTCAATACATACGTGGCGGCACCAGACGGAGTATGGAGAGGAGTCATACACCCAACACCTCGGCGGGCGAGCTCATGGCCCATCTCAGAGTTCGAACCCAAGGAGTTGAAATACTGCAACCCCTCATGCTCGGTAAATCAACGACAGTGGTCATCACGTTAAGCTCGCTGATACCTCCCCGTTGGGTGTATTTCTTCGGGGGACAAACGGCATGCTACCCTTACAAACCCACCCGACAAGTCTGCCAGGTATGCCAAAGCATCTGACACCGGTCAGACGTGTGCCCAACACCAGACATAAAGATCTGCCACGCTGTGGCACGAGGAGACAAGATGAACTTCATACCTGCTCCCCACGCTGCGCAGCCTATTGAGAGGCCCACAACACTGGGTAACAGGAGAGGCAAGGACGCCTTGAGCCCGACACTCGGCGCCGCCAAAAGAATCCCTTCCTTCCCAATAAAACGGGAAACTTGCAAGGAAACCAGCAGAATGCACCAGGGCAGGCCAAATAATTTTAACATCTCGACAGAGCCAACAATCTCCCAACGTACGAGTCAGGTGGTTCAGCTCGCATCAGGAAGCCTCATCGGGCTCCCGGTCGAGATCACATTCCCACTTGAGATCTAGGGCGGACCTACACCATTCAAAGGACCGATCCCCCATCCTGTCAACGTCTACCGGAAAGCAGAACCACAAGAAATCAGCGAAAAAGTCACCACCCAACATCAATGATCAGGTGAGGTGAGCTGGCCAGCTTTAAGCGTCTCTCACTAATCAAACACCTGTTCTAAATGTTCCCAACTAGAAAAGGACAACACACACCTTAGAGAACAAGTCAATGACCTAAATCGGCGCCTTCAGCGCCTAGAAGCACAACGACAACTACCCGCGCAGTCGGCACAACAAACTATAGGAACTAAAACTGGGGAAGTAACACCTAATGCGCAAGCGGTGGCATCTCCGACAGAACCCCTTAGTCTTGAGACCTTACAAGCTGCAATTCAAGCGCTCATCACACAGCAACAGCAGTTTGTCACCGAGATGCAAGCTCAGATGCAGACCCGTACAGAGCTAGGGCAGGCCGTAGCTGAGCTCCAACGCAGTATCCGTGTCCTGGAATACGGCCTACGCAAGAGATTGGACGACAAAAACAACCCAAGAGCCAAAGTATACAGGCGCATCAACAACATAAACGACGTCAGTGACGCAGAATGCAGCCTCGATGGCAACAACTACTAATACCTCTCGAGACATCCCAAATCAATTGGAAATATGGCAGTGCAACTGTCGGTCGTTCCATAAAAAAGGACCCTCGTTACAACTCTTCATTCAGACCTCCCATACACCACCCGCCTTTAAGAAAAAGGAACGAGATACGCCACCCTAAGCGGCTACTACAGAATTTTTAATCCGGATTCACCACGAGTCGCTCTGTATGTATCAAAATTCATAGCCTCTGTGGCGCACTCCTCCTCAGTTACCGGATTAACCACATATTGCTAGAAGTCCAACCACAAAAGCTGAAACAGCACATTTATGTTGAACCTATACAGCCCAACTCATGCGCAACAAGAACAGTTTGGAAACATACTCCAGGAATGTGCTCGAATAGCAGGCAAAACCAGCTTGTAGTATTAGGCGACCTAAACGCGCCCCATACGGTTTGCGGTATACAAAGGACACCAGAAAAGGCACATCCCTGTAGAAAGCAGCAGACAGGGAAGGCCTCAGGAAGACCCCACACTTGATGCACCAATAACATTGATCCGAGGTGCAAGCTGCAGCCCGTGCATCGCAGCGCAACACCGCTTCTGGAGCGGATAAAATCACAAACGCTTTTCTTCGTAACTTCAGTCATGCGCATATCAAAACCATCATTGACTACTTCAATGATGACCTCTGGGAGAAGGGCATTGTACCTCAGGACTGGCGTCGTAACGAAATTATCACCATTTCCAAGCCCGGCAAGCGGCCGTCATTTGATTCCCTCCAGCACATCTCCCTATGATCATGTTTAGGAAAACTCTATGAATGGGTCATCCACACCTGCCTCCAAAACTATACTGAAGACAATGATCTCTTCCCCCTACTATGGTTGGGTTCAGGCCAGGCCTTTAGCCCAAGTCGCCTTCCTGCTTCTGCGACAAGAAGTGCTCACCAACATCCCCATATGTCAAGAACATCTCATCTTGGCCGTAGATTTAAAGGGCGCCTTCGACAACATATCTCAAGAGGCGGTCCTTCAAGCCATAAATGACCTTAACGGCGGAGAAAAGGTCTTTGCTTACGGTCGTGCGTTCCTCACGGGCCGTACAGCCACGATAGGCAATGGAAAAACCCGCTCCGACGTCAAAGATATGCCACACAATGGTACACCCCAAAGAGCTATTATTTCTCCCCTGCTTTTCAACATTGCTATGCTCAGGCTATCGCGTGCACTAAAAGCACTTCTAAATGTAGGCTTTACCACATACGTGTGTGGTATAACTAAATGGGCCACAAAGGGTTCCTTGTGCCAAAAAGAAACCACCCAACAATCAGCAGCCCGGATCATCGAGGACTTCGCCTCGCAAAGCGGATTCCACTGCGCACCGGAGAAATCGGAGGTGATACGAGTGCATGGCCCGAGATACGTCTCTCCAGGTGCCACCAACCTCACGATAGAGGATCAAGCAATCAGAGAAATTAACCTGATCCGCATTCTTCGTCTTTGGATACAGAGCAACCTCCATGTTACCCACGCCATCCAGACTCTCAAAACCACCGCAAACCAGATAGCTCGCATGATCAGCCGCATTAACAAGCATCGCTAAGGAATGCGAGAAGACACTCTTCAGTTGGTGCAAGCACTGGTACTTAGCTGAATCACATATTGCCCTTTCACACGCTAACAAAGAGAGAGGAGCAGCAAGTTGGCACCATCATAAAGGGGTATACAACATGGCCCTTAACATTCCTATAAACACCTCGGCGGAGCGTCTGACCGCACTGGGAGTCCAACACCTTTGTGGAACTAACAGAAGCCATCCGTGCATCTCAAACACTAAGACTTCAGACTACCCAAGCTGGACGAGCTATCCTACGCCGATTATGCACAGTTGCGGACATCCGCGCACTAGATGCTCAATCCTCTCAAGAAAAACAACACGGGAAACACATCAGCGGGTCTGTGATACCAAAATATTTGCTTAAAGACGTTCACACAGGCAGACGACGAGCGCGAGTATCCTACCTACGCCGACTCCTAGCCGATTCCCCGAACGTGGTTTATGTTGACGCCGCAGCATAGCCGGACCATGACAAGTACGCAATGGCGGCAGTGGAC
This sequence comes from Amblyomma americanum, assembly GCF_052857255.1. Taxonomy (NCBI): domain Eukaryota; kingdom Metazoa; phylum Arthropoda; class Arachnida; order Ixodida; family Ixodidae; genus Amblyomma; species Amblyomma americanum. Next base: position 97,875,005 of record NC_135507.1, read on the forward strand.
CACCGCTTCTCCACTCTATTCACTGCTTCTGTAGGAGCCGAAACACCAGGGGCCGCGGAGACCACCGCCGTGGCCATTGCCATTAGGCATTCCGTGTCGCAAGGCGAAAGCGCTCATGTGATCACAAACTCGCAACACGCGTGTCGAAGACGCTGAGTTTCTAAGCACATCATTCGGCTCATGGGCACTATGCCCCTCACCAAGCACCATCAAATCACCTGGATCCCAGGCCACGAAGGACTGGAAAGAAACGAGAGGGCACATGCTCTAGCTCGAGACACCATCAACCGAGCGCGGCCGCAAACCGTGCCCGCTTTTACCCCTCTAATTTCTAGTTATAACGAACGCCTCGAGCTTCAGCGTCTTCAAAGGAGACACTCATCTCCGCCTCATAAAAAATTACACACCCCAGATGCCGTCTCTTGGCGGCAAGTACAGACGAACTCATTTCCAAACCTCCATAGACTACAGCTCCTACAACCAACAATACACTCCGACACATATCCCTGGTGCCAGGCCCACCGTACACTCTTCCACATATCATGTGGATGTGGGAACAAACCAGACACTCCGCAGACGGAAAACACGTCTTTTGTTTATGACGTCTTTTGAGCAGTGGGAGGCGCTGCTGACCGGCGATAACCTGGAGGACCAACGGGCCCCAATACAACAGGTCCGTAGGGCAGCTCAAGCCAGTGGAGCCCTGGAATGAGGGCCTTACCCATAAGCTCGCCCAACTCCCCTTTACTTTAATAAAGTTTTTCCTCCGCCTTTCCTCGTCGTGGCCGAACGTCACTCCTCCGTAGGAGCCGTGCGTGACGTCACGCGGATGAGCAGTTGTGTGCATGCGCAGATACTATGGTAACCAAAGAGACCCCACACGTGCGCCGCGCTCTTCGTCGCCGCAGGCCGCTCTATCACCCGAACCGCGCGTCGCATGCGAAGCATTGCGTATAAAAGGCGGAGACGTAATGGGCTGCTGTATCATTACATTTGACATGGATGCACTGCTAAACGGCGATATTGACAAGAGAAGACTAACTCTTCCGATCCCGAGGTTGCCGCCTGGTATTTGGCTACTCAACAATGAAAGAATGAGCGCAAGAAGGCGAAGAGAGCAATAGAGACGCCCGAACATAAAGAGGAACGGCTTGCCAAACGGAGATGCCAGGCTGCCGAACGTAATAGACGGCTCATAGTCGCCGATATGGAGCACAATGTGTTTCATTGCTAAATATACAGTAACCACAACAATCTAAGCCAGGGAAACGTACCTCTCGCTACCTATATCCTGGCATAGCCGAGCTAAGCCACTGCCAATTTTTCGCTCTCCGAGTCAGGCCCTCATGTTTTGGGGTAGATATGTTTAGTGAGCGCGTTTGCGTGCGCGGTTCATTGCATCGACGTCTACAGAAAGAAGCTGATCTACAGAATGCTTGCCGCCCTGGTCCACGAATGCGCGCGCGCAGCTCACATTGATATCACCGCATGCTATCACGCGGTGTGGTGACACGGAGACCGACTGTTTCTTTTTGTAGCGATAGCTACATTACGGCAGCATTTCGAGCCTTGAGCGCAGCGGCGCTGCCAACCTGTGACTGCGCAGCCAACCTTTGTCTGCGCTGCCACCCTATTGCTGTGCCGCCAGGGTGTCACGTGGTGCGGAGCAACTGCCGGCGACACGGCGTCGTGGCTGATCACGTGGTTCGTCACCTGGTCGGTCACGTGACCAGCCACGTGATGCGGAGCAGCTCCCAACATCTACCTTGCAGCTCCTGCTGCCGGCGGCGCGGCGCGCCGGCGACACCGAGCTGCCACAGCTGTCCACATGCGCAGTGTCAGCTGGGGCGAAGATGAAACGTTCAACAAAAGGAGCGGCGAAATACTGGCTTTGCAATTCAACTGAACAAGTTCCATTCGGCCAGCTGTAGCATCACTCCAGGCTTAACCAGAGCTAAATCACCAGCAATTTTTTGAAGTGAAAGCTTTACTACGCTACCTCGTAATGATTTCGGGGTGCTTGCGGTTTTGACCTTCAAGTGAGCCAGAGGTCAAACTCCTTACGGCGCGGTTCGGGTGTCCACCGATATATGCGACACAGTTACTATGCCATTTTTTTCTCAAAACCGGTTCGCGTGTCCATCGATATATGTGAGTATGTTGCTGCGCCATTCCTTTCTTCAAGACAAATTTTTAAACCCAACCCAATTTTCTTAGAAATCAAAGGAAAGGAGCATAACTGGCCTCCTAGGACGGTGGACACCTCAGTCGCGGTTTAAGCTACGTGGCGGTAGTGGCAGATGTGCGCTGCATGCGTTGGCATTCTGAACGTTGTAGCAGAAACGCGGCACTGAAGCCACAGCCCATCGTCGTTCTTGGTGTTCATTGGCGGTGGCGTTGACAACGCTCTAGACTCCGATGATTTTGAAGAAAGGAAGGTGCATAACTGGCTCCCTGGGGCAGTGGATATAATAATAATAATAATAATAAATAATTTTCGGGGGAAATGCAATGGCGCAGTATCTGTCTCATATATCATTGGACAGCTGTAAAGGAAGGGATAAAGGAAGCAGTGAAAGAAGAATGGAAGAAAGAGGTGCCGTAGTGAAAGGCTCCGGAATAATTTCGACCACCTGGGGATCTTTAACGTGCACTGACATCGCACAGCACACGGGCGCCTTGGCGTTTTTCCTCCATAAAAACGCAGCCGCCGCGGTCGGGTTCAAACCCGGGAGCTCCGGACGCCTCAGTCGCGCTTTTGGGTACGTAGCGGTGTGGAGAAAGAGAGAGAGAGATGTGGGCTAAAGCCCCTCGATAAATTATTCAAGAGCTTTAATGTGGGCGGCATGCATTACCGCTGACAACGTTGTGGCAGACACACGCCACTGCAGCAATAGGCCGCAGCGTTAAGTGGGTGATCAACCTCTCGCGATCAACCATTAATGTAACTGCCACCTGCCAGGGTAGAAGAGTAAGCGCGCTGCCTATCCAGTGTGCGTAACGGACTCAACGTTACAGGCGCCAAGCCGCGTCTACTTGCCCGATACACCACAACTTTCGCTCTCTAACCAGGTTCAAAAGTATTAGTAGTTCTGCTGCTACACGGGAACATTTATTGTCATTCCCATGGAATGACAATAAATGACAATAAATGGAATGACAATAAATGGAATGACAATAAATGGAATGACATTCGCCATCGAATGAGTTTGAGGAACTCATTCGCATTCGATCTCGAACCGAATGTATACTCTGGACACCAGATACGCAACAGAAACAAGCGACGCAAAAAAAAAAAAGAAATAGCACAGTAGTTGAACCGCAGCAAATTTGTACTTTTTATGGGCAGGCTTCAAGGCTACCACTAGACACTCCCCGCTGTGTTTTTTTGGAGCGGAAGCTGCACTTCACAACCAAAGCTGCAAAAGCATTTCATCGCTGAAGGCTGAACTTGAATAAATAAAATAAATATTGCCGTGACTGCGTTTCGAACCCGCGGCGGCGCGAACAGATCAGCTTCGCTGGCCTGTGCACCAGAGATCTATGCTGTCGCCGCAGCCGATCACGTCCCGTGTTGAAACTGCAAGACGCTCTCGCGCTGTGCGCTGCATTTCGTTGACTTCAGCAGCTAATACTACTATATCAAACGAATATCGCCACCAGACGTGCTGACAACCCAGCGAGGCAAAACATTCAGTAAGCCAGGTTGAACACATGCTTTCGTACGTATGCTAGGTTTGACTACGTTAAAACCCAACCACTTTTTTCCTCCATGCCTGCACAGACGTGCGCACTAAAACATTACAACTCAAAAATATTCGGGACCGACTCGTAGAGCGAAAAACCGGGGGAATGAATGACTTCATTAGCACTTGGCTTAGGAAAGCTGGTCGAGTGACGTCACGCTCTCTCCTGAGTTTTTTTTTTTCTCTGTATCTGAGATTTTCACGAACTACAGCCGGCGCCGCAGTCGAGCCAAGACGGCAGCCCTAAAGAGGACTCCGTAGCCTAGGCGCATTAACAAGTTTCCTTGATTGCGTGATTGAGTTACGCTTTTTCTCTGAAGGTGAGCGCCTTGTTTTAGCTAAACACCGATGAAAAACTGGAGGTCGTCCTCCTGCGTCTGCAAAGATCCGTCGTGCAAGCGGAACCACGCGCCATCAACCACCCTCCCCCTCAAAACGTTTTTAGCGATGTTGAGATCACCAAACTCTTGGCGTTCCCACACGGAAGGAAAGTCTGAATAATGCAAACACGTCTTGGATTTACAGTGAGGACCTGGTGAAATCATTGCGTAAAGCTGAAAGATAGAATGGTTCGCAATGGTTTCGCTTTCGACTATCGTGTGCTTAGATTTCAATGCAGCAAGCCGAATCCCAGTAGCATATGAGTGTGGCCATCACGTTAGACGTGTGCCTATCGTCCTGGTATGTACAGTCGTGGACAAAAGTTTGCGGGATGCGGATTCAGAGAAAAAATTTATTGCGGAGCGATTAGCCACAACAGGCCAATGAAATGCATAAAAGAGCAAGGGGACGTGCGTACTCTATCTGCTAGAAGAATACCACCTGACTGGCTAGCGATGCAACGCCGAAATAATTTTTTCCCGCGAATCTACATCCCGCAAACTTTAGTCCATGACTGTACACTCTTGAGCAGAATTGTTTGGAGCGGTGGAGCGGTATGCTGCAGAAGTAATATCACTCAAGTGCTGTGTTACCTTCTGTGTACCTTCTGTAACACTTCGCCGTGTTTACCCTCCAGAAAAGCATTCGAGCGTTCCGACACAAGCCTGCTCAAGTCTGTAGACCACAATCCCGAGCTTTTCTCTGGCGCGCCATTATGCGCCGATGGCCGCGCCGCCGTGCTCGTTTCTTAGGGGACTGCAGGGCGGTGGTAGCTGCGCTGCCACGCCTGTATGACAGCCGCGCTTTACTGTACTTCGTGCTTTAAAAAAACACTGCCGAGAATATTTCCATAGTGCGGTTGGGTTGCAGCTTGTTTTTGCGTTCTTATCAGATGAAGTTGATGTGTTCTTCGTAGAATTCATGTTATTTGTCCCACCATTGCGCACGCATTTGCGCTTCGTTGCCGCCTTGGTGCTCTATACAGCGGAAACATTTTAAATCGAGAACACTAATAACATGGTACAAATCAAAAAACGTTGTATGAAGCCACGGAGTAACTCCGCTAAGCTCGGGTAAGTTTTTTTTTTTTTCAAGCGATATTTCTTGCCTCAGGGCATAAAGGTTATAAAATGAGAGATGATTAAGATGCTTAAAATGAAGAAAGGTGGGCTGATCTAACGAAATCAAGTAGCTCAGGTTAGTTCGGGGGAGCGTTGTGCAAGTTGCAGCCAATGGAAGTGACTTTGAGGGTGACCTTGGCCAAACCTAGCATAGCAACACCTATGCAGAAATAAAATAAATAATGCCGCGACTGGATTTCGAACCCCCAGCGGCGCGAACAGATAAGATCTACCTGAGTCTAATATCCGACTACCCAGCACATCATAACCATGAGGAAGCCACGCTAGACACATGAATTCGCACGTCTACTCGGTCTAACTGCGTTACAACCCTACCATTTTTTTACAACTGCAACCAGCTGCATGGTTTGCATTCGATTCTAATTAAATTCATGCTTCTGGTCCCTTTCTGTCAGCTATGAAGAACCCTTCAAGCAGGGCAGTGTCATCGCCTGTACAATGGCGCGCCAGTTGATTCAACAAATTATCCTTGCGTGCTGAGCTCAGTTGCATAGCTGAGATACGACAATGTACACGAGCATTTTTTAAACACCGCTACGTCGGGGTTGCAAAGGACGGCCGTTGCCATGCAGTGGGCGTAGTCAGCTGCTGCTTATGATTGCATTGGGGTACTTTTTCTGCATAGCAAATCAAGTGTTCCTTAAACTATTCCGCCTGCATCTCAGACATGATTCCACTCTTTGAATGCTTAACATATTAATGCAAATGCAGCTAAACGATGCTAGTTGGTGCGTAACCACTCAGATTTCTTAGCAGTGACGAAATTTGCAGCCATACGGTGATTGCGCCAGTGTGATATAGAATCTATTGAATTGTTGTATATATGTTTGCTCCTCCTCCTCCTTGTATATATTTCAGGGGTTCAAGCTTATAAACAAAGCCTTTTTTGAGCTTTTTGGTGTCTTTGAACAGCTGAGGGGAGGCAAATACTGCAGATAGAAAGACACTACGGTAAGCCCTTTGGCATTCCTTATGCGCTTTGACATACGGCAACAGCAGTATAAATCATTCGCTTCATGATTAAATTATTGTATACGAAATGTTTTTGATGCGAGCCATAGCAAGCATAGCTCACGACTGACGTAGACGAACCACAGGTGATCGAAAATAAGCGGTTCACCAGAAAAACACGAAAAACCCCACCTGGCCGAAACGACTGCCTGTTGGGTATCACTACACCATCTAGTGAAATCAATAAATCTACGGCTTGATGGGTAAAACCATCAACACGTGAAATAAACCAGACATGCGATTGTCACAGACCGCAGCGCACCTAACGGCAGCAACAAACGTCACATCAGCGCAGAAAACTGCTCGCAAATGCCGGTTTCTACTTCGTAGGCTGCCTGGTCGACCGCCGTCTGATTTCACGTCTAATAACTGTACTTGTGGCAGTCAGAGGAAGAATTCTAGTAGTGATGGGCGGCACACATGTACCGTCGGGGCCACAAATAACAAGCCTCCCCCCCCCCCCCCCCCCTCCAGGTTCCAACCCGTGCCACTCTGCTTAGGGGCGGCACCTAACAAAACACTTCTGGAGTCGAAACGGGTTTACTGCGCTGGTCTCGACACCAGAAGTGTTTTTTTCAGGTGGCGCCCCCACGCAGAGTGGCATTGGCCGGAACTTGGAGGGGGGGGGGGGGGGGGGGGGTCTGTTACTTTTGCCCCCGACGGTACAAACATTATGTAGTAGAGTGCATCAACAGCAAAAATAAAAAGCACGTCCATATAAACACGCGTTCTACGCACGGGATCCGCTCGACCCGCAGTCCACCGAGTCCTGCGCATCGTCTAGTGCATCCTGCGATCGAGAGTAGGAGCGTGCCTGCAGCCTGCGTGCGAGGCTAAAATAATTTGGTCCATACATTGCGGCGCGAACTCTATACTCCTGTCGGGGCTCGCCCTCGGAGACTAGGGGAGCGTGTGTCTTCCCAATTCGAGATTTTATTTTGCCGACCATTAAGCACGACTGTTCAAAACGGACAGAAATACGAGAATAAAAACTCAGAGGGGAAAAATAAAATGCAGACACTTTTATTGCAGCTTCGTTTACGATGAGGCACAATTTTGCGAGAATTTATTGTTCCATCACGCAAGCACCGCGGCAAGCCAGAATTGTCATCCTAGTTGTTCAATTAAAGCCAAAGCTAAACTGGCACCTAGTCCTCACCTGAAAGAAAGAAGTCGCTTCCCTGACAATGCCGCGAAAACGTGACCATCGACGCGATGACTCGCTCGCAAATCAATGCTTTCTACATCCACAGCTGCTTCCTCATCAGGCTGGTAGCAGTGGTTAAGCAATTGGGTATTACCTCACGGCTTTTCCGCCTCGTTGACGTAAAAAAGGCGCGCAACAGTGCTTCCGAGCTTTCTTGTCATGACGTTCCGGGGACGACTTCCAAAATTGCTTGCTACACAGCACGAGCAACACGCCGTGCGAATCTGTCGGGCGAGTTCACCGTATGGACGGAATCGCAGCGCGACCACACCGTGTAGCGTCTATTTCGTAGAACCACGAGTATTTTTACACGAAAACTGTGGCAAAAATATCGAAGGACGCTCATAGAGCACTCTGAGCAAACGAATGCTTCCGCGCGGCCGGTCTTTCGCAGAGCAGTTCGAGGCACCGCCGTATTGCGGCGTTGATTTCGTGAAAATCGCGAAAAGTACACGTGTTTCGTGAATAAAGTGCTATTGTAGCGATAGCTACATAAAGGTAGCATTTCAAGCCTTCAGCGTGGCGGCGCCGCCACACTGTCACGTGGTTCGTCACTTGGTTGCTCACGTGACCACCCCGTGGTGCGGAGCAGCTGCTGCTGCCGGCGGCGCGGCGCGCCGGCGATACCGAGCTGCCACAGCTCTGCGCATGCGCCGTGTCAAGTGGCACGAAGATGAGGGAGGAACGTCCAGCGAATTCCCTTGCTACTTGTTTCCAAAATTTCCGCATTTAAAAGAGCGTTTGGGTATCTTCATATATTTAGTTCTCAGATATTCTCTCCCGAAATTTTGTTTTCTAAATCTTTTTTAATTACTCTGAAATTTCACCCAAGGCGGAATCATTAACTTGGCACCAGTTCACCCTATTTTATGGGCTCTCCCCGCTGAACCCTGGCCAATCCCCCGTCGTGGTTATGTGCCATGTCACGAAGGCAACAATAACAACGGAGCGGAGCAAGAATGACTTTGTAATTAAAATGAGCAAGTTCCACTCGGCCAGCTCCAGCTATCGCGTTACTCCAGGTTTAACCAGAGCTAAACCACCGCCAATTTTTTCTTTATGGCCACCGCTTAGTTGCTGCTCGTTTCACTCGGCCGCCCGGGCCGATACCACATTAGCGATCGAGGACGGGATTCACTATGCCGCGCTGTCTAGCGCGACGATACACAGGCCACTTTCTTGAAGGTGCAGAAGCACCATATTTTTGGACGCAGTTTTTTTAGTAATGCGCTGACAAAGTTATGCATGAATCACGACGCGGTATTTACCTACGACCGCTGAATCACTTATATTTGAATTTTTTCTTGGCTCGTTTGCATTTTGGTTTCGAAAGCCGAAGGGCGGCTTTGACGTACAAGACATGTTCAGGTCCCGTGATGGTTGTAAAAACTCGACAAAATCACTGCTTGTAGCTTCTATTGCATACTCTCTTGAGCAGCTGGCTTGCCTAAGAGTTCATGAGATTAAAAAAAACTTCATTTATAAATTAACCACCGCTTGTTGGGCAGCCAGCAGCGATGACGTAGATAGAGCATCCGCCTCGCGTGCACGAGGGCCGGAGTTCGAATCCTGGTGCCGAGCATTTCTCCACCGGGTTGAAAAAAAAATCTGCGTGTCGATGAAATTGCATAACCAGGCGTGGGGTGCGGCCTGATCTCGGTGACCAGTACCGACAACGCACTCCCTCACCAGAACAGGAATTGGCCACCCTGGTGTAGTATTTGGCCACAGCCTTCCATGAGCAAGCCAATTAACCCTCCGTCCCCAGCGGCTGCGAAGTAACTGACCCATTACCCCCTGAACAGCTTTCAGGCCTGCGTGTCACGTGACGCGACGTCAATGATTTCACTGCGCACCGGCTGAGGGCCGCGTGCGATTGCCCCGCGCTCGCCTCGCGGGAACTGGTGCCACAGACAGGCTCTTCGACCACCAGGTCCGCGTGATTTATCAGGGCAAAGACAAATAATTAAGATTACGGGCAGAATTATACATATTTATTTATCACAGCAGACTCTGTCTGTATGCATATTTACAGATATTTACAACTAAACATCGTTCGCGGCCAAAATACATGACAGACAGAACACGATATTGCGCTGTAATGAAAAACGGATGTTGCCTTTTATACTACGAGCTATAAAATCGTAAACAACTGACAGCCGAAACAAGTTGTAGCACCGATAAGATATACACACAGTTACAATACCAATCTCTATATTAAAGTAGGCCCTGTGGCACGGTACGTGTTTCAGATGAATGAGAGGAAGCAGACCATAGCACATTGAAATGCCAAGAGGTGGAAAACGAAAGCCATACTCGCATCTTAACTGTAGGTTAGAAGAAAAAATTATTTCTTTTTTTCAGTGTAGGTGGCCGCCCTTCAATGGCATAAAACACAACATATTACTTTGTAGAGTCGAAGACATGCAAATAAACCACAGTACACTTGTGACTAAACTGTGGACTAGGTTATAATAAATAAGTGACACAAAGAACCACTTATTTCACTGCTGCAGGTACAGAAATGCACAATAAATCCACTGCACAAACTGCATTGCACAGTAATACAGACACTAATACTATAATAGACAATAGACACTGCAACAATAATACAATAATAGACACTGCACAAGAAGAGCACATACAGACAAAACGTGTGACAAATAAGTCATTCACCTACCACAGCAGGCACTGTGCGAGGTTCAGCTCAGTAAAAAAAACATTGCACTTAATTGTCACTTTAGTTGCAAAAATACTTTAAAATTTCAGATTAAAAATAAAGAACTGCCATTTAAACTCAGGGCTAGAAAGCATGCATGCAGCAAACAAAATAAGGCTCATTGCACAACAACGGGCAGAAGTTCGCCAAAGAAATCACATGAGGAAACTGCAATAAAATACCTGCAGTGCAATTTAAAGTAATTAAATGTGCGGTGTACAAGCTATGGAAAATTACTTTTCAAGAAAGATTTGCGCTTTTCTGTTTTTGCCTTCTGTTCTTTTATAATATGAAGTTGACCATTCCTTTGTTTGCATAAATGGTTAAGCATTATGTTTGCTGCACACTTTGCAACAAGTGTGACAACGATCTCATAGGCATGCCTATTTTCACATGCAGCTATGTCCTCAAGCCTCGGTAGAGAGTTGAGCGTCAGTTGCCGAACGACATTCCTTTGGTTGGGCCCATGGAGAAATTGTGTGCAGGCACTTTGTGTCACAAGCTTTGTAACTACAGCCTCCATCTACATGACTATTGTAATCACTAGGGCAGAGGGAAACTTGAGTCCTCCTCGGTCCAGTTGTGCGATTAAAGAATGGGTGTCTCGGCAAGAAGTGTCCTCGGCAACTTTCACGCTTTAAAACTTTCATTGTAGCATGCGCACAATACCCGTCAACATAACCAATAACTGGCATTCGTTCTCTGAGTGCATCAAGGAGAGCGTCTACAACTTGAACATCAGTGCTCATCTTTGGCAGGGCAATTTGAAGGCGAATCCTGCCCTCTGTCTAACAAAGCTGTCGAACAGATATGTGGTACTGCCCACCAGCCATTTGCCAGTACTGTCCAAAACGACTCTCGAGAGGATCCGATTGAACCTTCCCTAGTAGGACGTACTTAAAATTAAGTTCACTTATGCAATACTTTGCCAATGCCAGTAAGGATTAAGGAGATAGCTTAGGGCACTCAATGTGTCCTGGGTAAGGACCCCAGTGTCATGCCCATAAAATTCCCAGACATCAAGCCAGGTAATGAAACCATTCAGAAAAGCTACTTCTGGATCATCTGTATTGCAATACATGGGTTCTTCGTAAACAGCACGATGATTGAAGCCTTTATTTGGCGTTTTTACGTTGACAATACTCCACCAGCGAAGAATGATTTTGATGAAATCTGTGTTCCTGCCACATGTTGAAAATCAGCTTCACCACTGCGAGCTGCCACGGCTGTGGCTACGTGCGGATTAAAGACCTGCAGTACCAGCTTCACAATTTGCCGTTCCAAGTTGCTCGAATTGAGTGCCTTGGATGGCAAGCCATACCCAGACTTGATCAGTACAGATGACTCCTCTTTATGTAAATCTCTCAAATTCTTAAATGAGGCAGTCATTTTGCATTCAGGACGAACATCATTGTTTGAAAGCTGGAAGCGTGGGTAGAAAAAGCAAGTCCCCGCATTTTTCTGATTCAGCCAATTGTTTCTGATACACTTCAAAAGATGTACAGCATCTGCAACATAAAATCAAGGCCGATCAGGATCTGCCGGATGTGGATAAACATGACGAAGCATTGAGTTTGGCAGAAACATCTTCATTACCTTTCTGTTTAGAGAGTTATTGTCGCAAACAACGGCTATGACCCTGTACCCAATTTCTTCTAAGCGTATGATCACCTTCTTCAGTATGGCATAAAGTTGGTCGCCCTGTATGGTTTTTACCAGAAGAATGTGTGCTACCTCCTTGAATGAGCTCAGCAGACTTTGTATCATAAACACGAGTACAGATGTGGCTGCCTGGCTGGAATTCACTGCAGCACCGCATATGCTGACCCCCTTATAATCAATACAAGGCTTGATATGAATTTCGTCAAGCATCAACGTCACTGTCTTTTCATGTGGCTGCAGATGTGTAAATCTCTGGAAAACATACTGAAGAAAAGTTGCATCACAAGAATCGATTTCTGGGCACATTAGTACAGATGAGCACACTTTCCTAATAGTGCTCGCATGGGGCAAGGCTAGTGTACTTGTTTTTCTCAAATACTTGTAGGCATGCGGCGATATTGTGTAGAGAATGCATGCAAACACCATTACCGGTATGCTGTACTGAATACGCTCTGCCGAGAGCAGTGTTAGTTGTTCCTTTAAAAATTTAACAGCCCCTTTCTTGTTTTCATTAATGCTTGCTTCCAATTTGTCTACAAGAGAATTTACGGCAAGCGACAGGTGGCGAGAACTACAACGCTCGCCGGACTCGTCAGACAGCATGCACAGGTTGTTCGAAATTTCCAAGGAGCTTACTTTGCAAACCGAGTCTGGTACAACAGCGCTACCAAGATTCTTGATCGCGGATCCTTGGTAGCAGGCTGAGACTTGGAGGTTTTCGAACACTGTCATTGACGCCTTCAAAATTGAACCAAGGTTCACGATCGTTGGTGATGTTCAAAAACATCGTACACTTTTCTTTATGAATCACAGTCCACTGCACTGACACTGAGGCCACTTGCAGGTGCGCCTTAGTTCTTCGAGTGACGAAAATTGGTCTCTCTCTTGCTCCGCTTCATATGACGCCACTGATCCTTTGACAGCACGGGTGAGTTGGGAAGCTTCTAGTCGGCTCCACTTAGCATCAGGTGCTTCTCTCTTGCTGTTGTCTGGTGCTGAAAGGTACGAAGGGCAGTTGGGAAATACGGTAGGCACCGATCCACGGCGCAACCGCGGTACTGGCAATCGAACTGTAAGAACATTTCCTGTTCTTGGATCCGTGTACGATGTCGTCGTCTCGATGCGTGAAGCGTCCAAATGATGATCGGCGCAAAGCTACACAAATATGGAAACGTTTCGTAAACATCTCAGAATCCACTTATTAAAATAGCCTAATGCTAGCCCCTTTGTCTTTAAGCGTGTTTGCAGCAAAGAAATGTGGCCACAATCAATCTATCTGGGCGTCGGGAGTATCACAATAAACGTGCTGATTAAGTAAAAACAACCAGGAGCACATAACAGTACCATAAACATTCCTTACCTTAGTTTACGAAGTGGGCATGAAGTCCTTCCTTGGAAAGGCGCGTAAACAGTTCTTGAAAGTGTCGCCGTCTTTTGGGAAAGAAAACACTTGTATCTTCCTGCCCGTATCGTAATTGCCGGTGCACCTCGGCACACAACACTTGTTCGGCATTTTAGTATCCACTGCACATTGCACACGGAAGCAAAGTTGCTGCAAAACAACGACGAGAGACGACAAACGCGACCACGCCTCTGCAACCAGCAGGGACTAAAATCATGTCGCTGGCGATGCGGCTTCTGCAAGTGTCAGCCTGCCGGATATGACGTCAAAATTTTGGGCGCAGGCCTGAAAACTATTCAGGGGGTAATGACTGACCACGGCGGCGGTCAGACCTGTGACGCAGCGGTGGGTGCTAAGAATTTCTGGCTCCGGACAGGCCGCCATTGGAATCTGAACCTGACAATGTTTAACGCTAGAACTTTATCTAGTGAGGCTAGCCTAGAAGTGCTGCTGGAGGAACTAGCGGGAATTAAATTGGATGTCATAGGGCTTATTGAAGTTAGGAGGACAGGTGAGGCGTATACAGTACTAAAGGACGAGCACATACTGTGCTATCGAGGATTAGTTGATAGACGAGAATTAGGTGTGGGATTCCTTGTTAATCAGGATATAGCTGGCAACGCAGTAGAATTCTAAAGTATTAACGAAAGGGTGGCAGCTATCGTAATTAGTCCTAATACGAGGTACAAGCTGAAGGTGGTCAAGGCCTACGCGCCTACATCCAGCCATGATGACCTGACCGTTGAATATTTTCTATGAAGACGTGCAATCGGCAGTGAGTAAAGTAAAATCACACTACACTGTATTGATGGGCGACTTCAAAGCGATGGTGGGCACGAAGCATGCTGGCGACCACGCGGTAGGCGACTACGGGATAGGTTCTAGAAATAGCAGGGGAGAGTTGCTAGTAGAATTCGCAGATATAAATAATTTATGGATCATGAATACCTTCTTCCGCAAACGAGAGAACAGGAAGTGGACCTGGAAGAGCCCCAATGGTGAGACTAAAAATGAAATTGGCGTCATACTGGGCGCTCACCCTCGTATCGTGCAGGATGTGGAGGTCCTCGGAAAGGTGCGGTGTAGCGACCACAGAATGGGAAGGTCTCGAATTATCTTAGACTTGAAGAGGGAACGGAAAAAGGTAGTGTAGAGAAAGTTCATTAACGAGTTAGCAGTAAGAGGGAAAGTACAGGAATTCAGGATATCGCTGCAAAACAAATTTTCGGTTTTAACTGAGGAATACGATCTTGATATTGATACAACCCATACAAAAAAGTCCTATGGGCGTCTATGAAAAAGCTATGTCCGTCTATGGCCTTTTATAAACGTCTATAAGCACCCATAGAGGTGCTTATTGACTGCTATTGAAAAATCTATGCCACTAAAAGCTATAGCTTTGGAACCAAACAATTGTCATAAGCTCTCTATAGAAAAATATATCAGCCTGTATAGACAGCGATAGACAGAAATAGGAAAGGTCTATAGCTATTTGGGCCAAAATTCTATAGCCGGCCATAGGACATTTTTGTATGGGAATGAAAGATAATCTGACAGCCATCATTACGGATTGCGCAATAGAAGTAGGTGGCAGGACAGTTCGACAGGATACCGGAAAGCTATCTCAGGTGACGAAAGATATGATTAAAAAACGTCAAAGCATGAAGCGGCTAACCTACCGACAGAATAGAAATGACAGAGCTATCGAAGTTAATAAGTAAGCGCAAGGTAGCCGACATAAGGAAGTTTTAATATGGAGAGAACCGAGCATGCTCTAAAGAACGGAGGTAGGTTTAAAAGCGGTGAAGAGGCCGTCTAACCCTACCGACTCAATAGAACTGGCAGAGCTATCGAAACTAATAAATAAGCGCAAGGTAGCCGACATAAGGAAGTTTTATATGGAGAGAATCGAGCATGCTCTAAAGAACAGAGGTAGCCTAAAAGCGGTGAAGAGGAAACTAGGCACAGGAAAAAAGCAGATCTGAGCGTTAAGAGACAAGTAGGGCAATGTCATCAGCAATATGGATAAGATAGTTAACGTAGCCGAAGAGTTCTACACAGATCTGTACAGTAGCAAAGTAAACAGATCGTTATTGATAAAGACAGTAGTGCACAGCTACGTGTCATCCAGCCAGTAACGAAAGAGGAAGTAAAGAAAGCATTAGAAGCAATGCAAAGGGGTAAAGCAGCTGGGGAGGATCAGGTAATAGCAGATCTGTTGAAGGAGGGAGGGGAGATCGTGTTAGAAAAACCAGCCACTCTGTATACGCAATGCCTTATGACCTCGACCGTATCAGAAGCTTGGAAGAATGCAAATATTATCTTAATTCATAAGAACGGAGACGCCAAGTACACTGAAAAATTACAGACCGATCAGCTTACTAACTGTTGCCTACAAGGTACTTACTCAGATAATCGCGAATAGAGTCAGGACAACCTTAGACACAATGAACCAAATTATCTTATCAGGCAGGCTTTCGTAAAGAATATTTCGCTATTGCGGAATATCCTTTACGATCATATACACACTATCAATCAGGTGATAGAGAAATGCGCAGAATATAACCAACCTCTATATATAGCCTCCATTGGTTACGAGAAAGCATTCGACTCAGTGGAAACTTCAGCAGTCATATATGCATTGCGTAATCAGGGTGTAGAAGAGCCTTATGTCAAAATCCTGGAAGATATATATAGCAACTGTACAGCTACCATTGTCCTCCATAAAGTCAGCAATAAATTTTCAATAATGAAGGGCGTCAGGCAAGAAGACACGATCTCGCCAATGCTATTCACCGCCTGTTTACAGGAGGTATTCCGTGGCCTGAATTGGGAACAGTTGGGAGAAGAGTAAATGGAGAATACCTAAATAATCTGCGATTCGCTGATGACATTGCCTTGCTGAGTCTCTAAGGAGTTTAACAGCAAATCATGATCAATGAGTTAGATAGGCAGAGCAGAACGGTGGGTCTAAAAATAACATGCAGAAAACCAATGTAATGTTCAACAGTCTAGCAAAGAAACAGCAGTTCACAATTTGCAGCGAGGGCCTGGAAGTGGTAAAGGATTACGTCTACTTAGGCCAGGTAGTGACCGCGGATCCGAATCATGAGAGAAAATGACTAGAAGGCTAAGAATGGGGTGGAGTGCATATGACAGGTTCTCTCAGATCCTGAATGCCAGGTTACCAATATCCCTCAAGTGAAAAGTGTACAACAGCTGTTTCTTACCGGTACTCACCTACAGGGCAGAAACCTGGAGGCTAACGAAAAGAGTTATGCTTAAGTTAAGGACAACGCAGCGAGTCATCGAAAGAAAAATGTAAGATGTAACGTTAACAGACCGGAAGTGGGCAGAGTGGTTAGGAAACAATTGCGGCGTAATGACATCCTAGTCGAAATCAAGAAGAAGAAATGGGCTTGTGAAGGGAATGTAATGCGAATGCAAGATAACCGCTGGTCTTTAAGGGTGACAGAGTGGATTCCAAGAGAAAGTAAGCGTAGCGGGGGGCGGCAGAAGGTTAGGTGGGCGGATGTGATTAAGACGTTTGCAGGGAAAGGGTGGATGACGCTGGCAAAAGACAGGGTTAATTGGAGAGACATGGGAGAGGCCTTTGCCCAGCAGTGGGTGTAGCAAGGCTGATGACAATGATGGTGGTAGTTATGTTGGTGTTGTCCAGGGAGAAAAGAGTAGCGGCTGGGAAACAAACTTCCAGCGTACATAATTGGTCTTCGCCCATGTGAAAACATTTCTGACCAGACTGATAAGAATCCTTCATTTTATTGCCGCCTTCAGTAGGGATTTCCTCCGGCAGAGCCCTTATGCACTTCGTTCGTACCGAAACAAAAGCCGAGAGCAGGCTTCGGGCATATGAAAGAACACCGGTGCCGCTGATTGACACTACGGGACCGCTCAGCCGCCCGCAAGAGATCTTCGTAAACAAAGGTAATGCAAAAGCAGCATGCGCCCAGTGTGTACTTGACAAGTGGTATTTTGCCAGTTACGACGCACCTATGCACAAGACATGCACCCACTGCCAAGAACGCTGTAGAGCAGACCTGCATCTTATATGGAATTTCCCATCGTTCTAGCCAGGGAGACGCACAATTCCGCACATACGTACGCATGACATGGCCACCCTAGCAGACCGGAAACTATCAAGCGCCTCAGCACAAGTTGCCATCGCGGAATACGTTAGTGAGAGCGGCCTACTTCGAGTAGTGTAAAGAGAGGTCGATGTACTTACGAGACGAAGCTCTGAAGGCTGTGAACACGACCGACTATAAGTCATTTGCCTTTGCACCTACACCCTCACCCCTCTTCCTAATTCCCCAGTAGCCTAATGCCATCTCTTCCTTGCAATAAAAACTTCATTGCCGCCTTCCCCCTCTAGCTCCAGAAAATTGTGATCGACATACCCAACTATTCTGGAGAAAAGCACTCTTAAGGGGAAATAGCTTGTGAACGCATTTTATTCGTATATTGTGAGATTTCACTGCAGCAATCAATATGTCCGCAGATCTCCGGTCGGCAAGTTTGCAATTTTTTGCCATTAACATTTTTGCTATCGTCAAAAGTGTTCCCATTGCGTTTGTATGGCAATATCAACTCCTCGATGCGAGAGACAGAAACACTAAAAAAGAAAAATTTTGCTACATATCAGAAAAACAGACCATTATTTTAATATTTCTAAATCACTACCCCACAGTTTTTCGTTCAAGATCTTTGCCCAAGAATGTTGGACATGGCATCGAACGAGAGTAGCTTTGCTTCTCTCTGCGTCTTGCACTACGCTAATGTGAAACATGGCGCAACGATACAGCCGCACGGCGCAACATACCATCGAAGGCATTTGTTCTCTCATATAGCAAGTACACAGTGAATGCGCGAATAGCGCAGCACATTCTTTCAGTATCTGTACACTGCTTACAGCAGGCGGCGGAAGTAAGCCTGCATGAAAGAGCGGCTTGGGCAATAGAGGTAGCAATAGCAATAGCGATAGACGAAAAAAATAGCATCAAAGCTAGTTCTCTTAACTGAAAATAAAGAGAAAAATAAACATTATCCCATATTTCTAATGTTCATCAGTGAAAACCTAGGCCGCTTTCGTGAAGAACTGCGTAAAGTTGACTGGAGTGGCGTTTATGCTCCTCAATGTGCAGATACTTCGTCCGAGGTCTTCATTGATATTGAAGCGAAAACTCCACTACGCTAGGTAAAGCTGATTTCGCCGTGCGCTGCCCGATGACCTTCAAGTGAGCCAGAGGTCAAGTGTGTCTATAGGCCTTACACTATATGCTTCGCTAGGGTGCCGCACCACTTGAACTTTGACCTTTCGATTCACCGGTAGAGGGTGGTAGAATAGTCACGTGACAATCGCATGATGTCGCGCGATGAAAACAGCCGTTGTGACGTCAGTCCTCGGGGAATATATAGGCAGCAGCGTTCAATGGGTTACCAACCTCTCGTTATCAACCATTAATTTAACTCCCACCTCCCAGGGTGGCAGGGTGGGCGCGCTGGCTATCCAGTGTGCGGAATTCACTCAACGTTACAGACGCCAAGCCGCGTCCAGTTGCTCGATACACCACAGCTTCGGCTCTCTAAATGGGTTATGCAGTAGTTCACTCAACGTTACAGACACCAAGCCGCGTCTAGTTGCTCGATACATCACAGCTTTGGCTCTCTAAACTGGTTATGAAGTAGTTAAACCGCGCATAATTCTTTTTTACTGCATGTTATCAGAAATATTTTTCTTGTGTTTTAGAAGGGCTTGCACTTCCCGAATTTATAAGCCGTGAATCACGAACGACCGCCTTAGAAAAATACAAAAATGCAGGTTTTCGGCAAGCTTATTACGTGCAAAAATCGTGATGCTTTGAGAATTTAAACCCTTTCTTAACTGGTTGACCGAAGAGGTACGTTCGGCTAGAGGCTCCTATTTAGAAACGAACTTTCTCACGTGCTAAAACAACACCCGTGATATATAGTTCACGGCTAACGTATTAATAAATTTAGAATCGTGTCCTATACCCAAAATGCGCTTTGTCGTGAACGGCGCGGAAACCTGTGATGACGCAGTTACCTGTTGTTATAACGAACACTTCACCAGTATCAGTCGCCAAAATGCTAGCGTGAACGCATGCCACTATAATAATGCACAATGCACAGAATGCATAATTTTGCATATTACAAAAGAACGTGAAATAACACTGCTTTTCAGAACTGAGCTACAGTAGTACCTGGGGTGGCAATACGTGCAGATAAGTTGCGGGAAGTATGCCCTTCACCTGATTTCACCTTTTTCTGTTCATTTGACAATGTCTGAATCAGTCACCTGGTCAATTTCTAAATATATTTCAGGTGCTGTGTTAAAAAAAGCGACAAAATGCAAATTTCGAACTACAGACTCATCTACATACTACCATTTATTTTGCAATACACATCAGAAGATAATATTTTGTAGTCTATCGCACTTTCTCGAAAAGTACAATTTAATAACCCCGCATCAGCACGCCTTCCGCAAATGCATGTCAACTCAACTGTAATTCCTAAAACAGCAAGAACGTGTTGTGTTGTGTTAGGTTTTCTAGCACATAGGCAGCTAAGGCCGTCATGCGCCAAGCTCACAAACAGCAAGAACGAATTAAAAAAATCGAGGAACGCTTATTAGCCCCGGATGTTTTTTATCGACCTGTCCAAAGCATTTGATTTCATTGATCAAGAGTCTTTTCTTTGTAAACTGACTTCTTATGGCATTCGTGGTATCGCCCTTAACTCAGCTGCATCATAGCGAAGTCATGGAAGGCAATTTGTGCATGTTAATGGCATATCATCTAAATTCCTTTCTCTTCATGTAGGTGTCCCTCATGGAAGCAATTTGGGTCCTTTTTTGTATAAGACTTTCGCCAATCATCTCAGAAACATTGATCCTAGTACTACGTAGATTATGAATGCTGCTTATACGACGCTTCCTTTTTCATCAAATATCTGGTACCTAGATGTAGATCCTAATTGCGTTCTTTTTAAATTACAACGTCCGTCTTTTTCAAACGACTTCATATTAAACACCAAGAAAATCAAGGCCTTAAACTTTCGTCTGAAAAACAAGAATATTGCATCACATGGGGAGGTATGCGACTAAACAGCTTTAAAGTTGAAGTCGCGCGATCAGTCGAATTTTCGGCGGGCACTTTGATCACAGCATCGCCTGACATTCTTATATAAATTTTCTCACCAGTAAATTGTCTCTCTAGCCAATTCCTCCAGATACTTTCCTGCATCCGTTAATCGGTTAATACTTAATGCACATTTCCTAAGTAAACTTAATTACTGCTACCACGTATGGGGGGCAACTTACCCAAACATTCATAATTTGCGTGTCCTGCTTACGAAAGTTACCGTGTAATTCAATAAGCCTCCCGACATTAATTCTTCTCCCCTCTTTTGTGAGCTTAGAGCTCTAAAACTTCCCTCCTTAATGAACCACCGCCTGGTTGCAACTTACCGAAAAGGTGAAAAAAAATAACCTTGTCATTCTTAGATGTCTCGCTAATCTCACAAATCTCACAAAAATACACAACTTGAGCTCCTGAGTCTTGGGGGGGTTCCTCACCTAGAAATCAATCATGGTCAACCAATCTTTTGCCAGTGGTTGAAAAAGTTACTAAATGATCTTACCCAGTGAAATATCGATGTGCGCACTTCTACCGCTAGAACTTTGTATTAAGTATCTTTACACTCATGTCTGTGTGCTGGTGTACTTTATTGTTGTTGTACAAGTTATCTTTTCCTGTTGTTTTATTTCAGTTCTTATTTGTAATCTCTCTTTCCGCCCTGCTGCAGCCATTGTAATAAAACTCAGGGCCAGACACGCTGCCTTTGAGCAGCTTTTTCCCCTTTTTTCTCCTACAACATTCTAACTCCTTGTTTTTAGAAATAAATAACATCAAATCCAAATGCAATAGGTTGGCCAGTGAAATAAAAATGCTATCGCATCTCCTGCGCATCAGTCCACATGATCGCCTGGAAATCCCCCCCACCCCTCCGCCGTGGAATTACCGAAGAAATTGGACTTCCAAGAGCCTAATGACTGCAAGAAGTTAAAAAGACGGTGGGAGCGCTTCCGGATCATCTACGGGCTCCATCGGCGTGACACTTCGTCTCAGGTGAAAATTCCACTCCGCGATGCATAGAGGGACTGAAGATTTTTTCCTCGCTTGAAGTGTCTTACTGGGACAAGCCTCTTTGGAGCGGGCTTGAAATGAAAAGACAGCACAAGAAACTATCTACATGCCAGACTGACTTCACCACCCGTTACTGACTAGACCTGCACAAAAAGCTCTTAAGGTGCTCGCAATCTTAGATGACGTCAAGGTAGAAGGTAGGAGACCAGCTGAACGCCTAAAGGTAAACTACACATCACTTTTCGATGGACCAGGAAAAATGTACGTCCAGTACAAAATAGTTCTACTCCGGGAACCACAGCCGCTTGCAAACTTGTACCCGAGACGAGTGTCGATACGTTTTTTGCCAGCAGCAGAAGCTGCCCAAAATGCCGCCCAATTTCAACGTCGCCCATGAGAAGGAGGAGAAAACTGGCTAGAAAAATACAGGCGAGTAGCAACCTTCAACGAATGGCACGATAATATGAGGCTCGAGAACATCTCCGCACTTGATGGGGCTGCCTGTACGCGCTACGAAAACCACGAGACTTCATTGACCAGCTTGCACACATTTGAGTATGAGTTCTTGAAGAGCTTTTTGAGCATCCCGCGAAGCAATGCGATCAGCTAATGCTCCAATCTCGCGTCCATCCCCAAAACGAGACACCAACCGTGTTCGTAGAAGAGTCAGTTCTGTAGAGCAGCCGTGGCAAGAGGAGTCCTGGAATGAGAAAGCCACCCACTCGACCACTCGAACGAGATCAATAAGCTCGTTGGTCCTAATAAACGTTTCTCCGCGTCCTCCGTCTTGCCATTTATGCAATGACACACTTAACTTTGATGCTGATCGAAGACGACCTCACCCATCGCCGAAATGAGAGAAGGTAAATTGAGACCAGAAAGAAAGAATTTGTCTTTCCCGTAACACTGGTGTATCGCGTGTGCCACCGAAATGAGAGAATGTAGAGTGAGGCTAGAAGAAGGCATCTCTCCCACTGCACTAATGCACCCCGAAACGACAGAATAAAAAAAGGGAACCCCATGAAGCGGCGTGCGGAAGAGCAACTTTCTTTCGGATTCGTGCGCAGTCCACCGAAGACCGCTGCAGAGTTTACAAGTGAGACATCCACGATTAAAAAAAAACACTGGGTGTGCGAGCTCGCCAGGTCAAATGGACGCTCCAAGTCCTCTCAGCAAGCAGCCCGGAGAGCACACCTATAAGCGGGGTCAACTTGTGGGACGTGATCTGCGAGATTGCTGGAGCAGCGTCGCCTGCTCCCATCATCATCTCAGCCTCAAGTAGCGACCCTTGCGGATATCGCGTCTGAGCAGGAGCACAAGAGCTGGGAACCGAAGGATTAATAGCAAAACGGGCATATTTATCCTGCCGGCTTCGTGGTTCTGCAGCGATGTTCCCGCGGGTCATACACTTCCCAACTGCGCATCGAAGAACCATCGACGTCGTTGTAGGCTCAATACGCTTTCCATGGAAAAAGCGATACCTTCGAAACAACCCTAGAGCATCACGTTTCCCTGGCCGTCATCGTCCCCATGGGTGCCGGAAATGTTGGGAACATCGAAGGTACCATCTTTGGAAACACGCAGTTGCTTTTAGATCGAGAACTCCTCGTCTTAAGAGGCATCGCGCGATTCTGCGATGAATTTTTTTTCAGCAGCCCGTAGCCAACAAGGACGGACCACGGAACAGCATCAAATCAAACCATAGCTGTTAATTCAAATATCCTGAGATGCTTAGGGGCACGGACAAAAAGGTGGATTGACGAGGTCCGTGCTTCTTACAAGGCATACAGTGGAAATGCAGGCAGGGAATTAGCAGAAAACGCAGCTGCCCACAAGGCAGAAAGGCATACAAAAAAAACGAGAAATTTACATAAAATAAGGCAAACCAACTTAAGGTTTCCGGATCATGAAAAAATGTAGTGTACAGAAGTGGCTAAGAATAAAAAAATGGACGACAAGAAACTGAAGAAAAAACGATAACAAAATACCACACATTGCTGCAACTGTGCTTATTTCAAAAACAAAACAAAGAAACACATGAGACAAATGAGCACTGATTAGCGTTTCTTTCAATTAGACTTTCTCCCTGCTCCGTCCTCGTGCGCTACGCGCTACTAAAGAAAAAAATCTTGAGGTGACACTCAAGCTTCGCCTTAAGCGTATGACGCGGCAGCGTCAATGGGTTAATGCCTATATATGCGGAACTGGCAATTATCGCCTTTACATTCATGGATCGCTGGGTGTGCACATATCACTGCTGGCTCAGTGATGCAGCCGCTAAACGATGCGCCAGGCACTACCCTTCGATGATAGGTTGTGCCGCCGGTAAGGCTTGTGCTAAACAGGTGGCTCTTCCCAGGAACCGCTCGAAAGCATTTAACTTCCATCTCCTACGGGTGTCAGTTTTCTCACAATCCGGTGCTCGGCTTGTCACAACACCAAAATATCACGTAACCTATGTGGCCTACCTAGGTTGCAAGAGCCACCGGTTGCTCCTGCCCTTCAGGCTGCGAGGCTTCAAACGGTCGTTAACGCCGATGCCGGACAAGTTTTTCCAACATGGAGGTACTTACGCTCCTGCATTTAAACCATTTGCAACAACGACTACCATGACAACTTGTTTTATTCTGCAACCAACAAGCCGACGCACTGAAGACAGAGTTCAGTTACAAACCCCCGCCACGTAACACAGTCACGCCGACTGCTTTGTTAGACAAACTAACACGCCTTCTTGACAGCTTCACCCTCTCCGACCGACCGTCAGGAGACTCGCCTAACGAAGACCACTCGCTCACCTTCGACCTAAATCGAGCACTGCCTCCTAATATACAAGACCTAATAAGAGTCTCGTTCAAACTTGCAGCGAGTGTTTTTCTTAGTCGTCAAATATCCGACAAGCCCGGATTACATTGAACCTCATTGTAACGGACTAAAGCTCTCGACCTTACCGTGCAGCATCGCGACAACGCCAAACCACCCGGGACACAGAGGTAGAAATGCTTCGACACGTCGTCATCCACTCATCAAAGAGAACCTGGGCGGCACCGGTGGTTATGGTGAAAAATAAACATGGCACTCTTCAGTTCTTCTTTGACGTCTTTATAACGTAGTAAAAAAGATGTCTACACCTTACCCTGGATCAATGATACTCTAAGCTGACTTTGCCGCATTAGGTACTTATCTTCGATGGATATGAAGAGAGGGTACTGGCAAATTCGATGAAAGAGACCGACAAAAGACAACCTTCGGCCCGCCCGACGGCGAAGACAATTGCAAAGTCATGACATTCGGGCTTTCTTCCACACCAGCAATTTTTCGACAAGTACTGGTAGGGCGCTGGCAGGCCTCAAGTAAGAAACCTATTTTGTGTATGCAGATAACGTTGTAGTCTGCGACGAGCTTCGACGAACACCAACAGAGGCTGAAGGAAGTGCTAGAAGCACTCAAGTCTTCCGGGGCTTACTCTGATAGAAGGACGGCAGATTGGGCGAGTTGGTGTTTCATGGTAACAAGAAAATTCAAACAACGCTAGACAACAAGACCAGAGAGAGGACGAGACAAACACCAGCGCCATGTTTGTCTCCTCCTGTCTCTGGTCTTGTTGTCTAGCGCTGTTTGAATTATCTCCTTACTCTGATAGTTGATAAGTGGCGCAGCGGCTAGCACGGGCTTCTGTTTCTCGGCCACGTCTTCACAGAGAATGGCGTACACCCTGACAAAATAAAGAGAGCCGCTATCGCGAAGTTTCCGCAGCCGATCCGCAAGACAGCAATACACATATGTTTAGGTTTGTAGCCATATTTCTAACAATTTGTCAAGAACTTTTCACGAATCACCGATCCTCTAATCGAGCTTACAATACCCAGCGTGCTATTCAGATCCGAAGTGTGGCCAGTGGAAGCCTTCAGGGAACTTCAGTGTCGTTTACATTCCCTCCTGTCCTCGAGCACTTTCACCAAAACGCCGCGAGAGAAACTCATACCGAGGCAAGTAGCGTAGACCTAGTCGTCATCCTTGTTGAAAAAAGCATGACGGGCTGAAGAAAGTAATTGTAGGCTCTAGCCGTTTTCTGTCAAAGGCCGAGGTTAACTATTCGGCGACCTGGAAGGAATGGATCGTCATAATCTGGGCCGGAATGGACGACCATTCAAAGTTGTCAACCATCACCACGCCTGGGCTGGCTTGCCAGTCTGCGTTTCCAAGAGTTCGACGTCACCGCAGTCTACAAGTCTGGAAAACTATTCCGACGCAGACTGCTTGTCACGAGCTCCCTTCGACGCGCCATAAAAAAGAAGGTGATGGCGACGCCGTCCTGGAAGAGTTAAGCGATAGTGATTTCGCATGACAGCACTCGGACCCGGCAGTACAACACTTTATATAACGAGCATCTTGAAGGAAACGCCACCTCGCCCCACCCCGGAGTGTTCAGTTTCCAATTGTCATTCTTACAAAACGGTGTGCGCCGTGAAGAACTTCGCACCGAACGAGACCGCATACCATCTTGTGCCTAAAAGCATTCGCGAGAAAATTTCGCAGGATTCTTAGGAGGAGCCGACAGCAGAACATCTGGGGTCCACACCAACACTCCGCCTAGCCTAAAACTATTACAGACCTCGATAGCTGCCGATATCGTACGTTACGTCATAATTTGCCGTCTGTGTCAGCGACGCTAGACGCGACCCATTAGGCCAGCTGCACTTTGTAACCCATACCGCCGTTGAGCAAGCACTTTCAACTGATTGGAATTGGGCTTCTCCCCTTCCAGATTTCGACATCGTTCAACATCTGTACCATCGTGGCCACCGGCTACTTTGCCCACTACGCTGAAACAAAAGCCCTTCCAAATGGCGCTGCTGCAAAAACCTCAAACTGTTTCGGCGAGCAGATCCTTTTGCGCCACGGTGCCCGAGAAGTTTCATCGCGGAAAGGGGAAAAGCATTTACGGTCGAGCTTGCTTCAACCACTCTTAAAGACGGCCTTAAAAGCCGCCGTCGAACATCTGCGTACGATTCGCAGATCAACGGCCCCACGGAGCGTCTGGGCAAAACGATCGCGGACGCGTTTTCCATGTACTTCGACGCGGAATGCAAAAAACGGGGTACCACCTTACCCTACCCGGTCCTCGCCTACAACACACACCGCTGTTCAGGTGACAGCCTGTTCAACCCCATTCCAGCTCTATATGGCAGAGAGGCCACGACAACCCTCCACACGATGCTGTCAGACGTCAGCGACAAGGACAACCTCCGATGAAGCTCGATGACTTACTTGGCTACGCATTTACAGGAAGCGCAAAAGAGTTTTTTTTTTAGTATTCTACGCCCTACAAAGGTTCCAATGAGCTCGACGACTTTCCCAGCTGTGCATTAACAGGAAGCGAAAAACTTTTTTTGAGCATTCGGAGAGATACACGGATTCCAATGCAGGAAGCTTCTAGGTTAAGCATACCATGTTGTTTTTTGCTAGCTTTTAAAGTGATGTAATCGCCTGTTAAACCAGCGATAGCCCTCATGCTTCTTCTCAAGCCATTAGAGTAGTGAGGAGAAACTTGAAGATACCATCATTGTCCGTGCCCTTTCAGGTGTCTACCACCTTCACCCAGATCCTGCCGCGAGTCGTCCGATTACCTCAAAGAACGCTCCGCAGTCTTTAACTTCGGTGGGAGCTGAGTTGTTTTCACCAAGCAAATGTTTTACGTTGGAAATACACCGTCGCAGTGTCTAACGTCATCATCTGGTTGCTGCTCGCTGCAGTGCGCTGCGGGGAAGCCTGAACGCCGGCGCAGCTTTATTTATCGATTAAAACATGATTTTAAGCACTCGCACAAAAATAAAGCATGCTTTAGCTGTGGATTTCAAACATTCGGCCCCTTTAAACTCGTCGAATTCTGCAACCTCTTCAGTCGTGCTTCAGGAGGAACACGCACCGAGGACTGACACTAAAATCAACATCGATGCCAGGAGGAATACGAACCGCGGGACCGTGTATGCGTCTGGACGCCCATTCGCCGCCGCGGATTAACTGAATAAATTCTTCGTTGTTATCTTCGCCCATACAAAGCCCGCATCGACTTGGTCAGCTGGGCTATGAACTCTACCTGAGGGAGCGCTAGCCTCCCTGCGAGGCCGCGTTCTACCAAAAGTGGCACGAATCGGGCTGTGGTGTTGGTTTCAACTTTATTGCCACAAAATTGAAGGGATTAGTTTGGCCTGGGGCGAGTCCAGGGTGGCCTTCAGTCGGAGGCGACCTCTTGAGCCCGCGTGATGAGGGCCAGCTGCGTTGTTTTTCTGGAACTGGCCAAGAGCTTGTTGCAATCCTCCGCCCAATTAACACCTCTTTTTGGCTCCCTGCCCGTTTCTGCGAAGCGATGTTGCCTTTGTTCACCTTCTCCTCCTTGTCACCCTTCTCTCCCCTTGAAGCTTCATCCTATATAAGCTGCATCCTGCCTTCAATAAAAATTCAGTTGTGAGCATAGCGCTTGTGTCTCGTCGTCGTTCGTCCTTGTGGTTTGCATGGTTTTGGCGCTAGGTTTTCTCTAATTCCTCCGCCGAAGGAGCTGGCAAGAGTGTCGTCGTCTGTCTCAGACCACATTAGACGCTCTGACGCACGCTTTGTGTTTGCATTCACAGTGTTTATCTTAATGGGGTAGCGTTCAAAGCCCCGCTACCCAGAATATCCCGCGTCGCCGTTGCTGCCGTGCGGAGCGAAAAATAGTGTGGCGTGGGGCGGCCCAGGTGGCCATCCGCCGCCAAAGCGACTTAGGTATGCCGTCTAGGTCACGCTACCTTCTGACGTCACCGCAACCTGCCCGCCAGATTGGGAACAAACTGACCACCGTGGCAGGTGGCTATTAAATTAATGATTGATATCAAGAGGCTACTCCGGAAGAGCAACGTGGGTAGCACTAGCCCTACCGGTGGCAGCTCCTGCCATCTCAGTGCAGCCGCACATCCCTTAATCACTGCTCTATTGCGCAAGGAGTGGTATGTGAGGACTCAGAGAGACCTATCAATGTAATGTTGTGAACGACCATGTCCACATACGTGGGCATTAAATCATCAACGCTATCGAGGCATGCCCTTAAGGCGGAGCTTAAGCGTCCACTCTAATTTCTTTTCTCCTTTGTTGTCGGGGCAAAGCTTGGGGTCGTTGCTTCTTTAAGAGGGGTGAATGCCACAAAGTTAGCGGTGCTGGTGGTTACTGTTAACAGAGAGAATGGAATAATTCAGGAGCTGGATGAAAATTAAGTATTTCGCTTAAGCGGAGGAATATGACCTCAGTGTACAGGAGATGAAGGATAATGTCCCAAATGACATTACGGAGTCTGGAAAAGAAGTGGTACGACGGATATCTAGACGCATAGTGGCAAGCTCTCTCAGGAGACGAAAGGTCTGATTAAAAAATGCCAGAGTAAGAAAGCCTCTAAATCCATGGATAGTATATATAGGGCTGGAAAAACTGTCAAACCTAATCAGTCCGTGTAAGGCAAATGACAGAAGGAAGTTTAATATGTGAATATTTAATATTTTTATATATTTATTATTTATTTATTTTAAATATTTAATAGTTAAATCGTATAGTTTAATACATAATATAAGATATGTAAATCCATAGGAAAATTACAGGTCAGTGTATTCACTATTTTTGGCGACTAAAGTATCAATATTAGTATCGCCGACGATGATTGCATTTTTGTTCATTACGCGCATAAAACCAGATTCGAGATCATGCCCAAACTTATTGTGATCTGCGTGGGGTGCTCTACAAACAACACCAACCATGACAAGTTCAATAAATAGAAATTTCGAACTACTAGTGACGGACGCGTTAAGAAATGGACGTTCGCAGTGTACAAGGGTCTTTTTAATGTACAAACCTACCCCACCTCATCGATTGTTATAAATACATAATTGGGAATGTTATAGCTTTCATCGGGCTTTCTGTAACAGGTTTCTGTTTCAGGCTTCTGTAACAGCTGTAGCATCGCAAAGAAAGTTATGCTCTGCTAGAAACGTATAAAGGCCGTCAAAATTTCTAGCTATGCTCTTTACATTGCAATGTTTATGGTGCGTGGCTCATTTAACGTGTAAAATTTGTGAGTTGTTTGTATGATCAGCTGTTTGAAAGAACTAGACTGTAAGGCCGAGGTCGGCCTCTGTAGCAATTCGGATCACGTTTGAGTTGTCTCCTTTTCGCGCCAAGATCCGGCCCCGAGATACCAATGCACATTTCCAGTGGTGAATTTTCTTCGCCTCTGTAGCCCTAGCTAGCAACGCTTTATAGTCTGGGCAAAGGCATTTACGAACACGAATAACGATCCAGAAATGACAAAGGTCCGAAGTGATTAAGCGAGTTTTTTTTCCAATTCGTTCACCTTATCACGGGCATCACTTGACCTGAACTTGACGATAATATTCGACTTGTTCCTCCCTTTTTTTTTGGCAATCGATGCATGATGTCAATATCGTACACCGTTACCTCCGCTATAACCTTCGAGGCAAGAGCGGAGAAAATGCCTGTCAGTGACTCCTTGTCAGTAGAAGGGAAGCCTTTCAACTCAAAGTTATTTTTGCGAGTGTACTACTGAAGTTCAGTTAACTCTGCTCTAGTAGGCTGCAGCTGTTTGGAAAGTTCGCTCTTCTCGTGCTTTAGATAATTCTGCTCTTCCTTAAGCTCACGTATCTCCTGACCAGCTTCGGCCAGTTCTTCCTTAAATTCTTCGAAACTTTCATTCATAAATTCGACTTATGCCGCAAGGTGCCAAGCTCATGGTTCAGGCTATTTCCCAAGATTTCCAACTTGCCGTTAAGCTTCACAAGAAAACTTCCAACCTCTTTCACAGTAGTTTGAGCCTTATCGAATAGCTATTCACCATTTTCATTCGTGTTAGACGGGGTACCGGATCCCTCATCATCACCCATTGCTTTGGGATGACCCAGGCATGAACTGTATGTCTAAAGAAATACAAGTAAAGAGTACCACAGACCTGTAATACGAGAAGTATGATGAACGTCGGGCCGATGCGTTCGTGCTTGAATCGTCCTCAGAAATGGTTCGTCCAGGGCCAAGAGCTCAGCTTTTATACGCCCCGCCGCATCAGTGCGCCACATTCGGAGAGCCGGAACATGCGCACATGCGCCGACGCAGTAGCCACTGGGCCCAGTGGGATGAAGTCAGCAGAAGCCAGCAAGTTGCGAGGGCAATCGTTGGCACGTGTTGGTGAACCGGGAAGTCGCGACGGTTATTCAGACAGCCGGGGCCAGCTGTAATATGAGAAGTATGATGAGCGTCGGGCCGATTCGTTCGTGCATGAATCGTTCTCAGCCAACTAACTCAGCCCGACTGCTTTAAAGCAATAACATCCTAGAATTGAATCGTTTGTCAGAAACCTGGTCTGAGTGCAAACAGCTCGAGACTGGATTGCACGGCACCTTCAGCAGAAATTCTAGCAGGGGGGGGGGGGGGGGGGCGCACCGCCCCAACCCTCGTTTCTGGAGTGCCTTGTGTTAAAGCGCAATATCTCCAGGGATATGCAATACTCTTAGCATTGTGCGCCAACCTTGTCTTCATGCCTCATTACTCATCATCATCTTCGCCACCCGCGGTGGCTCATTGGTCATGGTACTCGGCTGCTGGCACGAAAGATGCGGGTTCGATCCCAACGCGGCGGTCCCATTTCGATGCAGGCAGAATGCTAAGCCCGTGTACTGTGCGATGTCAGTGCACGTTAAAGAACAAAGGGGGCCGAATTATCCGGAGCCCTCCACTACGGCGTCCATCTTAGCCTTAGTCGCTTTGAGACGTTAAAGCGCCATAAGCCCCACCATCTTCGATCTTCGTGTTCTTGGATAACGCTATTCCTGCGGGTGACAATAAAGCCTACGCTGGGCGTTTTCGGCCTCGCAATATTAACTAATTTGCGTTTGAGCGAAGCGACGTTAAGGAAACTATTTCAAGCATGCAAGGGTGGGCGAACGGGTTAGTTTGTAATTCATATTTGGAAGAAGCAGCACATTCCTAATACACAGACTGAGAAAGATAGGACGAGACAGCGCTTACTTCAACTAGTTCTTTCATGTAAGTTTAAGAAGTTCGTATTTATCGTAAGGTGTATAATAATGTAATAAGTAATGTATAATATAACTTATGTAGTGTACCAACTGTTACGGGTTCCACTACTGGCACGCGTCGACACTACGCTGCGCCTGAAGACGAAGAAGTTGCGCCGCTCTCTTAGTGCTGGCTACGCCTCAATACGATGCAAGATCCGACACAGCGTCTCCGAGGACACATAAAAAACGCACCCCTATATTACAATTGGTGCAGGTACTGGGTACATCCCCTACCAACCTGTAACTCCAGAGCCCTACACTTCCCCTTCGTCAACCATGCCAGACCAGACTGCCTCAATACCGGCGACTATTTACACCACGGTTATTTTTGTTCTGGCGTCATCCGGCAACGTGACTCCGCTCTTCAGTGCCGCAGCCCACTAAGATGTTGACGACTGGCTGTCTTCGTATGAACGAGTAAGCAGCTACAACAAGTGGGGTGACTCCATCGAGCTGAGTAACGTTATCTTTTACCTTACGGACGTCGCCAACCTCTGGTTTCGCAAACATGAGGCGGACCTACCAACTTGCCAGTATTTAAGAAGAGTTTTGCGAAAGTGTTCAGCCGCCCCGCAGTGCGCAAGCTCTGTGTCGAACAAGGTTTGCGTGATCGTGCTCAACACACCGAAGAGACCTCACTAGTTACTCTGAGGACATCGTTGACCTTTGTAAACGAGTCAAACCCGCCATGCCCGAAGCGGACAAGATTCATCATGTCCTCAAAGACATTGCTGACGACGCATTTCAGATGCTCCTCGCGAAGAATCCTACAACCGACAGTGCAGGTCATAAAATGTTTGCCACAGCTACGACGAGCTCCGTAAGCAGCGCGTTTCTACGCGGCGCTACGGTGTCTGCAACGAATCCCTCTCCACACTGGCCCTGGGCGGCCGTACTCCTGAGGACTGCCCTATGCACCACCAAATAAAAGCTTTCGTCCGCGAAGAGGTCGCCCGCCAGCTGTCCCTAATTTCACATTTTCGGGACCCAGCCCGCCATTTTCCTCACTCAGCCCCATCTTTGGCCCCTACCTTACACCGCGTAGTGCAGGACCACATCGCTGATGTGCTGCCGTCTAGCCCTGTGCCCCCGCCTGTGACAGCACCCCTGACGTATGCACAAGCTGTGGCCAGGCCGCGACTTCAGCCACCGTCCGATTCCTACCAGGCCGTTCCTTCTTTAGGTCCTCGCTTGTCTCACTGACGCTGGGCTTCGGCTGAATTTGAAGAAGTGCCACTTTGCTGCCCGACAACTCACCATTTTAGGACACGTCGTTTCTAAGGACGATATTCTTCCAGACCACGCCGGTGCCGTTGCCGGCGGGGTCGTGCCGCTGCCGAACTTCCGAGGCCAACCTCACTCAGCTTCAACGTTCCTTGAGCGGTAATCGTTTAGTCGCGGCCGCAACTTCACTTCGTGATTAGAATCGACGGCGTTGAACTATTTATTCAGACTTGACACTGAAAAGTGCTGAAAAAAAACGCGTGCTTAGTATGCCGTCGTTGTGGTGTGGTAGAGCTGTTATTTAGTAAATTCCGGCAAAGTGGTTTTGAACTAGAAGCATGTGAAATTAAAGTCATGGCTTATGCCGATGATGTGGCAATTTTTTGTAGCGATCACAGCAGCATAGACCATGCGATGTCGGTTGTTCGCCGGTTTTGTGATCTAACCAATAGCGTCGTTAATCTGGACAAAAGTGCGGGCATTTGGCATGAGAACTGGACATCAACGCCTTTGTTTCATGCAAGTGTAAAATGGTCACATGTCCCTTCCAAGTACCTAGGTGTTCCTCTTGACAAGTATCGAGATAACGGTGACTTTTGGAGGGAGAAAATTCAAGAACTGTTCACGCGTACACAGTAATGGTCGGGAAAGGAGCTGTCTATATTCGCGCGCGCAAACATATGTAGTGTATACCTGGTTTCAAAACTGTGCTATTTGTTGCAGGTTCTTTCATGCTGTCGACTTAACATTCAAAAGTTTCATAGTCTGTTCGCCGTTTTTGTTTGGAAGTCCTCATGGGAGAGCACTAAACGGGATAATTTATTTCTACGTTTGAGAAAAGGGGGTCTTTCTTTGCCACACTTGTACCGACGGCAGGTGGTGTCAAGACTTATGTTTCCTTGAGATCAACGCGACCCTTTCTTGTGGACTTTTATTCAAGTGAGGCTTTCTTCGGCTTTGCCAAACTATCTTCTTTCCACTGTAGAGCGGATGCGATACAGTGCAAGTAGTTTTTGAAAGAAGTGGTCTTTGCTTTCCGCTTTCTAAATGCTCGGTTTAGTTTGGAATACCTTTCAAATGTGACGCGTAAAAATTGCTAAAAGATTTGCTTGACTGTGCCTTCCCTAAGACAATATATCAATCTCTGTATAGTGGAGGCCAAGGAGGAAATGTTTTAAAAAGAGTAAGGAAAATGGTGGTGCCAGCGGGTGTGAAGACGTTTTTCTTCAAGTTGCACACTGGTACGTTGCCGGTTAAAACATGAATGGAGGAGAAGGGATTGTTTTTACCATGTGGTGCTGACTGCCTGTTATGTCACAAACCAGAGTCAATAGAGCACGTCTTTATTGATTGCTGGGATGCGCTGCTCTTTTGGGATGTTCTCCAGCGTACAATAAAGAAAGACTTACCCTTGAAGCCGTATGGGATACGAATCCTGGACGTTGAGCCGGATCTTTATAAATACGATGTAATTTTCCTTCTTGGCCTGCACAGCATTTGGCGAAGCAGGATGGCTGTACGACACTGCGATGAAGATACGCGTTCTGTCCGTGATTACTTCAAAGAAAACATATTTAAGCTGCGTGAAGTGTACAAGGAGCTATGTTTTGGAGATGAAGTTATCGAGTTGATGGGAGAGTTGTGTTGTTTGAAACAGTTTTGATTTTCTCACGTGAGTCAAACGCGTGTCCGCTCTTGATGTTTGAGAATGTAGCGCAGAACATGTTTGCGATCTGTTGTAAACTGTCGAAACAGGCAATAAAGACAAAATCAGTCGTTGTGGTGTAGTGGTTAGCGCGTCTGGCAGGTAGTAATAAGCTGCCTAGTTCGTATCCTGGTACGGTGAAGTTTGTTTTCCTTTTTAGATTGTACTTCATGCCACTTATTTCACGGTTTTTTGATTGTTTTTAATCGAGGCTCATTTTTTTGGCCCCGAAAACCAGTGCCCCGTCGCATTAAGGATCCTAGTATGCCGCGTCCCAGTACACAGCGCCATACTGGGCCCATAATCAAGTATAGCGTTGGGACGCTGGCCCCCAGCAGCACTGGTTTTTGCAATAGGGCGACCCATGGATCTCCGCTCTTCGATTCTTTCTTTCTAATTCTGCTAGAAATCATTCGTACCGTGCACTCCTCCGCCAAGCCCGTCACCTTTCTATTGGACGGCCTCATCTATCGTCGCAATTACCTGTTCGACGGACGCAAATAGCTCCTGGTCATCCCCCGCCATCTACGCAGCGACAATTGCGCTGCTTTCCATGCGGACCCCAAGTGTGCACATGATGCCGTATTGAAATTATACATGCGTCTGCGTTTTCGGCGTGGCATATCCCGCTTCTTTCGCCACTTTGTGAGGTCTAGCCCGTCTTGTCAATGGCGTAAAACTCCTCCTCACAACTCGCCTGCTTCATTGTGGTATTACCTTGTCTTGCCCGCCCGTTTGATCGTGTTGGCATAGACTCCCGCCGGTCATTGTTATGTTATCGTGGCCGTAGATCATCTGACCCGTTATATTGAAACACCACCATTGCCGTCTGTCTCCGCCCGTGACGTCGTTTCTGTTCTTCTAAACAACCTGATCATTCGCCATGATACTCCTCAAGAACTGCTCAGCGGCCGTAAATGCGTATTCCTGTATGCGTATTCCTGTATGACGCTCTTGAGGCCCTCTTAAGGAACGCCGCATTATGCACCGAACTGCTTCGTCTTACCACGCTCCGACAAACAGCCTGGTAGAGTGTTTTAACCAAATCCTCAGTGACATGCTGGCCATAGACATCAGCGCTGACCACTCCAATTTCAACCAGGTTCTTCCCTTCGTCACTTACGCGTATAAAATTGCAACGCAAACTACCAGTGGATCCTATCCCTCCTTTCTGGTGTACGGCCGCGAGCCCCCCTGCACGATGGATACTCTTCTTTGCTACCGCCCCGATGTTTCCGAGTCCACGCCTCTCTGCGGAATGACCACGTGCGCCGAAGGAGGCCGTCAGCTCGCTCGCTTCTTTACCACGCAGAACCAACGGCAGTAAAAGCATGACCGCGACCCTCCGGGCCCCCACAGCGTATCAGACCGACTTCCTTGTGTGGCTCTGGGTACCTCCCACAACTCCCGGCCTTTCGCTGAAACTGCTTGCTCGATATGACGGTCCCTACTGGGTTCTCGAGCAAACCTCGCCTGCCAATTACATCGTTGAGCCCGTTGCACCCTCTGTGGATTTCCGTCGACGAACCGCGAATCCGTCGTCCACGTAAGCCGATAGAAGCCGTGCCACAATCCCTCTGTTCTGTCACGGGTACAAACTGCGCCTGAAGACGACGTTTCCCCGCTCTCTTGGCTCTGGCTACGCCTGAATACGCTGCAAGATCCGTCACAGCGGCTCGGTCTCTCCTAGGACACACAATAAACGCACCCCTAAACAAGTTATGAACGAAAAGCGCTAGCTTCCAAACAGCGACAGGGCTAGGTGGATGGAATGCGTAAACTTCGCTTCGTCCAGAGTTGCTGTGTTCTCTTTTTACCGACTCCGGCCCCCGGAAGATAGCGGTTTTCGAACATTAGCTCCAGTGACCTTGCCCGCAATTGGGATGCAGCCCTGCAAACCATTGGTGACGACCTACGGCTCACTTTCAATTATATCTGGATGGCCCTATACCTCCACAACAGGAAGCCTATTGAAAACATTGCCTTGTAACTAACGCTTACTTGCGCTCGACGTGCGGGAGGACGAGCGGATGGAAATCAAGAGTGTCAATGCATGAGCGGAATCTTATTGAATACCAAATTATTGCTGTCAGATAATTAACGTAAGTAAATTAATCTTAACCTCATTCTTCTCTCATTCCTATTGATGCTCGCAACAGGAAGAACATAAAAAGTATAAAATGTCTCTGCTAACCGGGAATTATTCAAACAATGCTGAAATCTGCGATTTTCGGCGGAATCGCGGGAAATTGGGGCCCCAAAGATGCGACGTGTCACAGCTCGCGGCACCATCGCATGAGCATTCAATAGGAGGGCTGCTTCTTGCCGCATAGGTGAAAATAGACTGTCCGTCCGCAGGCGATCGGCTTTCCTCTTCTTCCTGTAAAGTAAAAATTTGCCAAATTTAATCACAATTTCTCCCCAACGAGAAAAACAAGGAAACTTGTAGGTTCGGAAATTCACGCCGCGTTCAGCACCGTTTATTCCTTCTTTTTATTGTACCCTAAATCCTATGGTAATTGAAGAGGGGCGTAGTAAAACTAAAGGCACCTGGCAAAACACAATCATGCAAGTGCAAGATTCACCACTAGAAGTATAAAGAAGAATTTCTTTTCATTCTTGGCAAAAGCGAAAAGATTCTGTGGCTGATTGCGCCACGATGTGTAAATGCTATCACTTCGCCTCGCTCCAGGGAAACAATCACTGCCCGAACTCGAAGGTGGCGAGAAACGCCTCTCACGAGCGGAAGCGAAGAGGCGCGAGAAGGCGAGGATGAGTGGAACACTGCATCTCCCTCCCAATAGGGGACGAACGCTCCCCATAAACAAGAAAAGGAAGCGGGAGAGTATCGACCTTCTCTCCCGCGCTCGAGAATGGGGAGAAAAATGACGTCACGAGGCCACGCGACCAGTAGTGGCGCGCCGCTACGGGAGCGCCCTCTGTCGGCTCTCCCCAAACACCCGCGACGACCTCTTGGGCACTGAGGCGTCCCGAGCTACAAGCTGGTGCCGCGCTTCCCGCCGCAGAGCGCCGCAGTGCCGCGTTCCCGTTGGGGACAAGGAGCGCGCCGGTCGCTGCGGCTGGTTGGCGCCGTTTCCAACAAAATTTCACTCTATCCCTGCGACTGAAAAAAAAAGATCCCTATTTTGGGTGTACTGCAGCTGCTGCTGTTTTGTTATGATACAATAGTTATTCTGAAGGCTTTAGTGATGCTCCTATGAATTTGAATTTTCGGGAGCAACCGTAAATTTGTGTCCCCGGCTTTTTAACCCTCCTTTGCGCAAAAACGACTGCCATAGCCGCATCGAGTCCCTGGTTCTCGCACTCAGAGAGCGCCTACTCCGAGGCCTTGATAACTTTCCCGTGAGTCAGCTGATCAAATTTGTTGTTTTTGTCCACGACACGCGGAGCTGCTGAGAATGTCCTAGGAACGTCGCTTTAAAAACGATGTTAAATCTTCCGCGATTTTGGCAACGAAGAAGTCAACTTTGCTGCAACGTATACACTTGTGTTTCCAAAATCGGTGATAGAGGGCGGCTGTTAATCATCCAAGTTCCTCCAAGTTTTAATCTCCTGAAGTTAGTCCGACCTGATTCTGTCATCGATGCGTTGTCGGCTTTGCTACAGATATTATTGCCTTTACTATTGTTTACACTGAGGAAAAGGTTACACAGTGAGCCTCGCTTTCATTTACAGTAAAGACAGTTAACAAGACCTACACTAGTGTGGGAGAGTGCACTGAACTGGGCGCGACGACCGCTGCAATGCAGTTCGATTCAGCCTCCTATTCACATGGTCGATACGACGTGTCAGTGCCATATATACAGGAATGAGGGCGTTCGGAAGCACGGGAGGTAACTAGAAAAAGCCCAGTGACGATGGCAATGCACACACAGGGCTGCTCTGAAACCCCGCATCATCTGTCGCCCTCATCGAGCACGCTTCTTTGGTTTAGCGTTTTTCCGCGAGTTGCCGCGGGCGAGGAACATTGTTGCTTCGTCTGCAGGGGATTGTGGCTAGACCTCCGGCAGCGTTCTCGGGAGGTCGCCAGCGTGATCAATAATCAGCCACAACAGGCGGTGGTGGCGGGGGCGCCAGCGTCGGAGAAAATAAAAGAATCACTATGCTCGAGGCGCTCGGTTTTCGTCTGCATGTGAGACGCCAACCCCTAACATCGCTCAGTAGTGCGAGCATGGATACTCGAGATATGGGGAAATGTTGCGGCAAATTCAGCAGCGGTGCCATCTGCAGGCGGTTCTTGGCAGCAATAGGAACGGCACGAGGTGCTTCGCTTCAGTTGAATGACATATATGTCAGCTTTCACAGCGCGTATTTTAAAATTAAACAAAAACGCTACACAAGCAGACAATGTTTCCTGCAATTTAGCATTCTTCTTGTGTGCTTCTAACCCTGTGAGCAAGGAAGCTTCCTTGGCGCACTCGTCAGTTCCAGCCTGTTTACTCAAGAAGCAACGAGGTGTCGCCACAGTCGCGTTTCCGAGCCCTATGCGCCAAGCTCGGGGTCGAAGATGCAGCCCTCGTCGTTCAACGTGACTCGCGCGTGCCGGACTCTCCAGCCGGACGCCGGTGGTTCGCAATGACGTCGACGTCTCTGTAGCATCAGACCGGACCTCCTCCGGACGCAAGGATCGAGCGAAACGGAGGGAGAGAGAGAGGGGGCGGCGAAAGACGTGCGCGGCGTGTGGTCTCGGCGGTCGGCTGGCTGTGCCGTGTCTTGTGGCGGCGGGTGCGTGCATCGGGGTCGGCGCGCGGCCGTAGCGGCGCGCCGTCTCTGAGACCCCCATGCATCATCACCAGCGCTGGGCCGCTGACCGAGAACCAGGACGAAGAATGGCGC
Source organism: Amblyomma americanum (assembly GCF_052857255.1). Taxonomy (NCBI): domain Eukaryota; kingdom Metazoa; phylum Arthropoda; class Arachnida; order Ixodida; family Ixodidae; genus Amblyomma; species Amblyomma americanum. The sequence goes on from NC_135507.1 coordinate 97,914,359, forward strand.
CCGTCGTGCGGCGGCGGCGGCAGCAGCGTCGGTCTGGCGCCCGGTAGCGTCGACCGGAGCCGTGAAGCGGCGGCTCTGGCGCCTTCGGCGTCGTCATGGCGCGACCCGTCGCGCTGCTGCTCCTCTTACCCCTGGTCGTCCCGCTGCTGCTGCTGCTGCCGCCGGTCCCGGAGGCCGGGCGCGCGGAGCCGCAGGCGCCGGCGCTGCTCGCCGCGCTGCCCGCGCGCTCGGCTCCGGCGCTGGCCCGGGCGCTGCGGCGCGCACTGGCGCGCTCGGGCCAGGGTCCCGGTGACTCGGGTCCCTGGCTCGCGGTCACGCTGGGCGCCGACGCCGACACGCGCGCGGCGCTGGCCGCCCTCTGCGCGGCGCTGGAGAACCACAGGCCCCTGCTGGTGGTCTCGATGGCGCCGCCGCCGTCGGCATTCGCCACGGCACTGGCCGCAGGATACGCCAGGCTGCCCGTGCTCGCCTACACCGGAGGATACGTGGACAGGGCGGCCCAGGTGAGTGGACAAGCGTCTATTCGCACGTGCGCCTCGCTGCCTCGGTCCAGCTGCGAAGCAGCACTCCGGTGAGGGATGAGCCCTACAACCCCGTGACACGGATAAAGTACCAGGCTATCATACACCGACAACGAATATTCGCATTAAACACATGAAACTCCTATTATGCGAGTCAAAGCCGATGATGAAGCGAGTGACAGTATAACTCCGTATTCGACAGTAACATAATCGAACTTCGCAGCTTGAAAGCGCTTGGTTTCGTTTTTGCCTAGTCCAAGCCAAACGAACGAGACATTGCGCTCGACCCTTCCTGCTATCTTCCAGCGCATTTTTATTCCTTTATTCAACTCTCGAAAGTAAGGTCCATCATTATACTTTGGAAAAAAAAATTCGGTTGTGTGAGAGCCGTTCAAATTTCCAGAGAAGTACGTTTTTCGTGAAGACTGTTTAAACATTGTACACAATTATAAACCACTAAAAAACGGCCCGCAGAAAATTATTTACGCATTTGTAGAAAAAATTATATGCTAAAAAGCTCCATTTTTATATTTGTTTTTAAATAAACGTACGCGACGTGGTACGTACGCAATAACGGTTGATACGCCGTATGGGGCATGTACTAACCTAAAACTTTTCAACTCCAATTTCGAAGTTGAATTGAAATACCATTGCTTGCCAATGTCAACCAGATTTTACTTTGGTTGTTCATGCGCCTAATCGTGACAAAGTTCAAGGCTTGTTAGAAAAGTGTTACTCTGGTTACAAGCGTTTGAAAAATTCGGTAGCAGACGAAATGTGTACCTGGTAGCGTATCGTGTGTTAGGTAACTTGCTGGATATCATTTAGATACGGCGACCCAAGTGTCATCCTGCAGACAGGCCCATTGAAGTGAGTGGAGTACGCGCAGCATGAAGTGAAATCCTGTATTATGAAATTCAGCTTGCCAGTCCCAGCTCGGTACTGTGGGAAGATTTTTGTACTTTCTGGTGCACTTAACACGTTGCAACGCTGAGTAGAACGCGGGCGCTGGACAAGCGTGCTCACGCCTCATTCTTTCCGAATTACGGCTAACAGCGAACGTTGAGCGGCATATTGTAATTGTAATTTATTATTTCATCGCATAGTACATCACAGTCTGTACCTATCTGCTTAAGCAAGCAGCTTGTATTCAGATAGGTTAACACATCTGTACAAACAAAGTATACACACACACACACACACACATATATATATATATATATATATATATATATATATATATATAGCGCATATCTCCATCTTTCAAAACACCTCAACACACTTATTCATTCCAACTATTAAAACCTAAGCACCCTTAGCGTTCACTGCCCAGCAAGCAAACAAAACGAGCATACCAGACAAGGATAGAACGACTGATTCAAACGAAGGAGCATATGTCCTAAAGAACACTCCTGTTATATAAGGAGCACATATCCAGCTTAGAAAGACAAAGAATTACAACCAGCATTTTGCACATCACTCCAGCCCTCTAAATAACCACAAAAAGCACGCTTTGAATCCAAAACAAAACCTGCGAACTGACGGAATCTGTTTACCCGATCTTCGTCAAAACCCATTCATACACTTTACGTTTGGCGTTAGCAATGGATATTTCCGGATCTACAGCAGTCTGATTCAAGTATAATGGAATGTAAATTATCCTGTTCGTCTGCCACAGTTTTTATAGACTCTTGGTACCACAAACGTTTCTATGGCACGAAGGTCACGACTTTCTCTATTTTTTGTTTTAAATTTACTATGAAAGAAATGTTTTGTGAGTGCAATATACAACGTCAGTTTCTGAGCTGTGAGTGTCGAATGTCGCCTCATGTGTCAAGCAGTGTGCTCGTTGTTCTTATTACATCTGTAAGCAATAGTTCGTGTTATTTGATATAATATTGTTTAAGATGCTGAACTTCTATGACGGCCTGTTTCTTTTTACATCGCCTTGTGATGGATCCCTTGCCTAGTTCGGTCAGAATTATTCGAAAGTCCGCATTGGCTATGGCTTATTGTGGACAAAGAACTCAAAGTTTTCGCAAAACCATTACTATAGTCAGATGCAACTCAAGTCTGCAGTGAAGCTCGTCCCACACTCAGCACCGCTGCAGAGTTTCTCAACGACAATAAAGTAGTACGTTGTTAAAACTTTTCTTGCCACCTGAACAAGAAGCTAGTCACAAGGAAAAAAAAAATTATAAGCTCTAGAATTTTGTTACCTGGCTTGTTTAATATAGTACAATACTAAAAAGTTGATTTCGTTTACTATTGTGATTGGCCAGCGGAGTAATACACTACGCCGTGGACCGTGGCCCAGTGTTAACAACTCCTGTTTTTTATTTGTATTGTATTCTACTATAGAGGCTTCATCTTTCGTCGTTAACCGAAGGATGAAAGCAGACGCCGCAAATAAAAAAGTAGCCTTTATCCGCAGGCGTTCGTTCACAGTGCTGTAGATTCACGCGATTGGCGTTCGTGTCGGCCACTGTACAACGCTTGTAAAGCGTTCCCGTTTAGTTGCGGTTTCCAGGGCCAGTAGCGAGCCGTCGAAATGCCACAACTGCGGCGCCCGAGTATAGTCCCAAGTGGCGCCTTTTTGCGTCATTTCCGGCACTTGGTGATGGCCGCTCTCCTTGCCGTTTTGGTTTGAAAAACGACGGTTCTGCGAGCACTTCCTGACGCGTTCACTTCTATTACGAATGCTATCGTTTGCTTTTAGTTCTACGTCTTGACATACTGCTAGAAAAGTATTTTTACGGGGGGAAATATTTGTTGTAATTAGCCATTGAATTCCGTAAAGAGGTGGTCCAAGTAAAAATCTAAAATGCGATGCATTACACAGCTATCGTGATAATAATTACGCTCGGCGATTGGTAATTAATTTTTTTAGTTTTAAGTGAGAAAAAATACAAAATTTGAAGTCGCACGCAATCGCCATCGGGCATTGTTGTCCCGTAATGACACTGCACCGCATGGCACGCTCTATGCGGTTGCTAAGAGGCACACGATAACCTTTTTGTGCTCTGCCTTTTGCTATCACCTGCATTTAGCGCTACCTCTTGACATACCGCTGAAAAAAAGTGTTTTTACGTGGGAAAAAATTTGTTGTAATTGATCTTTGAGTTCCCTAGAAAGGTGCTACAGGTAAAAAACGCAAAATGCCACGCATTACACAGCTATCTTGACTATAATTGCGTTCAACGATTGTTCATAGATTTTGTTTTATTTTAGGCGAGAAAATTGAAAGAAATTGAAGTTGAACGCCATCGGCATCGGGGATTGTTGTTCCGTAATGCCACTGCACCGCATGGCACGCTCTCTGCGGTTGTTAAGAGGCACGTGATAACCTTTTTGTGCTCTGCTTTTTAAGCCCAACCCGTGCGCTGACGAGACAAGTTGCTTCCTTTCTGATTAAGTAAAGATTGAAGTATAATGTCAGTATACGCTCTCAGTCTTGTCCAGCGGCAGCATGACCGAATGTAGGTTCCATGTTCACATGCTTTTGTAGCGAACGTAGTCGTGTTTCTTTTTATCTTAGTAATTTACAGCTAGTAATTTACTTTCGTGGGCACCATCTCTCATGGTAAGTGCGCTGGAGCAAATATTTAAGAGATAACTACAGTCTGCGGGCTCTATTTTTGCAATAAAACGTGAGTGGGTCAGCGAAATAGGAAATTGGTCTCTTTAGCTCCAGCTAACGGCGTGTAGGTTTAATCGCATAAGCTGAGTAAACTTGGCGCAATCAAGAGTAGTCGTGTTAGAACCAAAGCTCTGTAGGCACACCGCGATGTAGCTATGAAGGAGCCCTCTTATAGCTGCAGCTAGGAGGCTGTCATACGTTTCGGGTTATGGCCATTGAGGTTAAGAGTCGTTGAATTAAAAAGCCGTTTCGCTACTTTCGTGCATATCTGTATCCGTCAACTAGAATGTCGTTTTAGAAAGTGCACATTTGCCTTATTATTTCTTGAACAAAAAATAAAGAACAAAATTTCAGCCAGATGAACTATCGACTCAAGACGTTCAATGCATGATCTCTTTCATATACCCTTTGTGCTAGGGGTAGAGGCTCTTCAATCTGTTCTTACAGCTTTTACCTGTCCTCATCTTAACTTTTTGTTGCGGAATAAATTTGATTTGATTTGGTTCTATTTGATAACTACTGGTTGCGACTTTAGACTACAACTTAGGCTGAACCTGTGGCGTAGGGCAAATATTAATAACAACACTTTCTCTAGAACATACGCCTCAGCACCTGATGTTCCACTATTACAGCAAAATACTTGCTTTTAGAAGGGCTGTAATGAATTTGCCATATCAAGCGAATTACTGTCTCAGATCCCTTGAGCCCGGCGAAATGTGTCGGCTCCGGGCGAGAGGTGGGAGGGGAGGAGCTAGAGAAGGCAAAGCGGTGGCGATCTGCGCTCCTATACCAGCAGCTACGCATGTCAGAGTCACTTCGTACCGCGCCAACCACTGTTGGTGTCAACACTGCACGTGAGAAACACTTGTGTCAGCTACGATCGAGAGTAACTGGATAAATTATAATCAGGGAGTAGAATTAGGAAAGCCTGAACGTGTGAGTGCGCAGTAAATTATATTAATGGAGTAATTACTCATTGACATAGTGGTGGTTCAACAGCGCAATGACACAGAGACCAAGCACGAAACGAGACACACAAACGAGCGCTAAACTTACAACTGACTTTTTATTAGGAAGAAGCACGTCATATAAGAAGCACACACGAAAAACAGCGCCCATGCGCAATGTCAACACGACACCTAGTGCTAGTACATGGTAAAAACCTGTGCATGAACACCAACTAGCCCAATCTGCAGTTCATATACACTCATTGGCATCCACCCAGGCGCAGCCATACGGTTACGAAGGAAAGCTATACAGATTTCTTAAAAACTTCGTAGTTGAAGAAAAATTCGTCCAGGTCCGGGGTTCGAACCCGGGACGACCGCTTCGCCGGAGCAGTTGCTCCAGCAAATGAGCTAACCAGGACGGCAAGCTTTTAAGATAGGGCGAGAACGAATTGACCAATAACACGAAGTGGAAACAGTGTTGGTCGATTTTTAGGGGAATCCCCCAAGGTTGCGAAGGTTTGTAATAAGGGAGTAATTACTCATTGGCATCCACACAAGCGCAGCCATACCGCTACAAAGGAAAGCTATGCCGCTTTCTAGTCCACCTTCTACTCCACCTTTGGGGATTCCCCTAAACATTTGACCGACACGGTTAATTAGAATTTTAAGCACCCCGACGCCGTGTTGTGCAGTGAAGGGGCGTTATGAGACAACAATGAGCGGGTGTGATGGCGTTCAAGTGAAACATTTTTTTTCGCATCTAGACAAAAAAAAAACTACAAAAATAATCGCTGAGGGTGATTAAATCATATTAGCTATGCAACGACCCGCTGTTTTGCGTTTTTACTTCAAACACCGCAGTATTGAATTCAAGACTGAATACGTGGCCGGTCGGACTTCTTTTCAAGTTTAGAATGCTCATCTAGGTATTTTTACCAAGATACCAAGTCACAGAGACAAATTAAAGCACTTTATATTGCTCATAAATTTCACGTACGCTGTCTGAAAAAAAATTAATTATGCTTTTTTGGTTAAAATAAAGAGTAAAATATATAGTTTCCTCCCTATAGTTGATACGGAAGAACAATCTTGTACATTATTCTGGAAAATTTTCGAGTGCAAAAATGAGGAACAAATTTTGTGTGAATTTTTTAGCGATACCTAGTTTTGCATTTCTCTGGAAAATTGAAAGGGCTGCCACTTGACCGGCATAGTAATTTTCCGAGAAATAATGTAGCCAATTACTTTCGACAGAGTGGCATGGGATACTTTTGGTTCAGTGGCTGTGGCCCTGCCGCAGTCCTCTACCACACGTCGGATATCATAAAGACGCGATGATTTACCCGTGTCATTTGCGCACGAACTCCAGGATTACTATTAATATATTACTGAATAGTATTATCAGTAATATTGCTTATTATTATTACTAAATAGTAATATTATATTGCTATTTATTACTCTTTGTTACCTTTTTTCATTCTCGGAACTCTAGGGCGGGGTTTGTTTTTGGATTTTGGGTGGCACAGGCACCTACAAAATTGAGTTCAGAGCGTGGATAGGTACCCTCAACTTCACTGTATTCCTCTAATATGATACGATCAGATGGTCTGCAGCGGGATCACTAGGCATTGTTTTTTAACCAGAAACGTCCGTAGGAACGAGAGTTTTGAAAAGGTGGTGTGGGAACGACAGTTTTGAAAAGGTGGTGATCGCGTCACTTGCGCTTTTCAACAAAACGGCTGCATGTCTCGGCGCTCATCTGGTTGCTTGAATACTCATCTATCTAGGAACACTTGTTTTCAATGAATATTTGCGATATGCAATCTCATCAGCTAATATACTGGAGTTCGCAATTGCATACTGATATTTCTTGCCGGTGGGCGGTATACACCTAGGGGTAAATTCTGCAACTTCGTGTGTTTTATTAAAGCGAATCGCCTTACTCAAAGTCTTTTCTGGCCTGTAAGGTATATATAATCAAATAATATAGCGGCTGCTCATGAAGATTAAGGAGGCCCTGCAGAAACTTATTGCGGAACTGTCTATAACGATTCGTCTAATATCAGTTATAAATACAGTGAATTGTGGTGACGCGTTTTTCTTGCATGTGAAAAACGTCACTACTGGGAACTATAGTAAGGCGTCCTAAATAGCTCCGCGTTAAATCCTTGTTGATCCTGATCTCAGGAAGACGTATTTGGGCGTAATTTAAGTGCTGGACAAGTTCTTTGTCTTTATATGACGCCACGCGAATCGGCTCACACTTCGACCTTAGTAAGGAAACATAAAGCGCTGCAAACTTTAACCGCGCATAAAAGCACTGCGAATTGCTTCAGTCTGTGTCAGAGCCTGACCTCCTACACGGATCATCGCTGTCGCAGAACTCTTTCCCAACGCGCAGAATGAACTGCAACGCCTCGCCAGAACACAAGCCAACTGCGCTGTTTCCGCGAAAGTTGGCGTGCCAGCAGTTTTACGAGTGCGCCTGCGGATAGTCGTTATTTACGATGAAACGGGGCATGAGCGCGGCCCGATTGACAGTAAATGGGCAATCAGGGGCAGCTGTAAAGCGCTCTCTTTTCTCTGTTTTTGACGACGTCAGTAAGTGAAACGCGCGGCCGCAAAAACAATGTCATCTGCGGCTACGTCGCCCGTGCGATGCTAAGACACCGACTGTATATAGCGCCTCCTAAGCCTTTCCCGCAGGGTGTTTCCTTGTGTCCTGCTGTCGTGCTTATAGATACCGAAGAATGAAAGACGAATAAAGTGTCCACGAAGTGTTTCCGAGTCGTGCAAAGCTTCTAGAAGGTTCCCTCTCGCACAAACCATTTTTTTTTCTACATAAGCGAACGAAAAGGAGGCGAGTAAAAGTTATTTCGCGCGCTGCGCGGAAGAAATCATTTCTTCCCCCTGGCCGAACGAGGTTTGTTTGGCGGCCTTGGTAGCAGCCGATGACAAATGGTGGCCTCTCGCGAGTTTGTGGAACAAATGGTTGGCCAGCGCCCTCTGTGAAGTAAGGTTGCAGTTCGTGTTGCTGAAGTATTGTTATCCTCGGGACGCCTATGTTTCCTTATGGTGCGTATATACGGCGGAAATGTGTTTGGTTTCCTTTGACCGAGAAACTGAGTGATAGGCGGAGAGTAAGCAAACAATCGAGAACCACGCTGGCAAGCAAGTGACGTTTTAATCAGAAACGGAGACGGGCAGTGTACGTATGCGCCGACTTGGCTGCGCACGTGACCGATGGACCCACAAAGTGCGCGGGCACGGCGAGCGGCGAGTGGCGTCATTATAGCACGGGGGATCTATCTCTGCGCGTTTTAGGGCGAAAGCCTTATACGGCCCATTACCAAGGAAACCGGGTGTCTTTATCGGCGTCCACGAAAAATGGTCGAGAATACCCCAAGCGGCGTGATCAGCAAAGGATAAAGTTTCTCCCGAAGGTGCATGGAATTGAACCAAGGACCTTCACATTGCGAAGCGTGCACGCAGCCCATATGTGCCGCAGAAACGCGTTGCTTTTTGGCGAATAAAGGTGAACATAGTCTATGCGTTGCCTTACGACTGCATGCTAATGAGTAGGTATGTCATTAAAAGGGAAGCAAAAATGTAAATTAAAAAATCAGTGCTTTCACCTTCAAAGCACCTAAGTAGTCTTAGTGCTCTCCGTAATTTTTTGTCTGTGGTTTTAGGAACAGACCAGTAGTTAGTGCGCTATAGCTAATCTTAGCGGTCGGTCATAAACTTGAAGCCTGGTTCAAGCAGCTTCGTGACTTTTTGTTGCTTCTATTGTTGGCTCGCTTCTATAACGTCCGTGCCTTCGCAGGAGATTGGCTCTCTCAGCATTTTGCCACTCTTATAGTCACGTACTTCCGTGCATATATTGCGCAATCTGAAACCAAATGCTACTGAAATTACTACTGCGATTACAACTTCTGCTACTCATAACAATAGTGTTTGTGAAGTGATAGTCGTTAAATTATATTTGTCATGCGACAGGTTTGTTTTCATGAACGAAATATGACCGCTTGGATCATCTGCGCTGGCTTACACGCAGACACAAGTGGTTAGAGCAACCATTGGTGTACTGGAGTACGTTTCACTGTGCTGTTTCGACAAGTTGGCTATATACGGGGTCTCACGATGCCCCAACGGCCGTGATGCACGAAAGATTGCCCTGTTTGTGTTGCTTGCCTTACTGATAAACACGTAGACTGCGCCGAGCTGCAAAACCGGCGATACGCTTAGTCTAAACTGTGACAAACGAGCTGTGGATTTGAATTAGATGTTACGATAAGTGTCAGAATTTCGTCTAGAGATATGCGAGTCAGTAGGAGAGGAGTATAAATTACGGAGAGCTTAGCGAGCTTGCAGTATTAACGTGAAGAGAAAACTTCGGCAGGATACATACCTGGCAATTTTGGACAAAAGCATTTTTCAGCGGGAAACCTTTTATGAACGCAGTTTATTCATATAATGTAAGATTTCAATATAACAATCAATATATCCGCAGATAAGTAGACGGAAGTCTTGCGTTTTTTTTTACCTATTCACGTTTTTGCTATCACCAAAAGAGTTCTATTTTGGTTTTCTATGGCAGTCTTATCTGTTCGATGCGATCGATGGAAACACTTTAAAAGAAAGATTTTGCTACATATCAGAATAATGGACTACTATCTTCGATATTTTCTTAAGAGTGTCTCACAATTTTCAAATGTTCAAAATTTTTGCCCAAGAAAGCTGGACTTGCTACACATATTTTCAGTTTGTACATTATATCCGAGCGGTTGGTACTGCATGCTTAATATTCCCTATCCATCTCCTTTAAATGTTACGCTCAATCTAGAAACATTTGCATTTCGACCCCCAGGAGAGCACTGTTTTGGAGGAAGTCCATTCTCGATAGAGTATCAAGTTTGCTTTAAAACAACTCACAGGTTTCACATCTCTTTAATTTATTTTTTGTCAGCGCGACGACTTACTTCAGCACACCTTGCTCATCAGGCACACGTCCTAGCTTCCAGCAGATTAGATTCTGGTATCGCAGAAGTTAAATAACCGTGTTAGACAGGGGCACATTTTCTTTGCTTGAGTCCTCTCCCACATCTCTCCAATATATCCTAACCTGAGCCAGCGGAAGCCAACTTATCCAAGCAAACTTCCTAATTTCATCCTCCCACCTTACTATTTGCCGCTCCCTGCTACGCTTGCCTTCCCTTGGAATCCGCTCCGTCACCCTTAAGGACGAGCGGTTATCTTGCCTTCGTATTCGGTGCCCTGCCCAAGTCCATTTCTTCTTCATTTCATCTAGCATGCCATGACCACGCCTTTGTTCCCTTACCCACTATTTCGTATTCCATTTCTTGCAAATGGCTTTGCGTGCAAATGGCTTTGCAACTGTATAAAGTGTTGCCCGTAAATTTGTTCCTGCTTTTAAGACGCGTTCGGAGTAAAGAGCTGGGCTGGCGTCTGATCAATGCGAAGAAAAAATGGTTAAATCGCCTGCGCAGGTGATCCTAGCGAACATTTGGCTTAACATGATCAACGTTTTAACGCGATAGCATTAGAGTTGTCACGCCTAAACCCCATCGAGGTCCGGTGTCACGAAATTCGGTCATCGATGGAGAGAGGTCACGTGACCTTGTGACGTTATCACAGCCTGCCCGCTGTGGCAGGTGGCTGTTCGAGATTGGTCAATGATTGGTCGAGATGTGACGTGACCTTATGACGTCGCCAGAACCTGTCTACCGGGTTGTGAGCATCCTAGTTTCTAGTCAGCAACGCAAATAGAGAATCGAAATAAAAAAAGGAAGAAAATGTGATATACACAAGCGTCGGAACTGTCACAGCATGGCAGACACCTGCTGTTGCAGCAGGAATCAATTCATGAACCGACAATTGATAAGAAACTGACAAAACCTATAAAAAAGTTGCAACACAGGCAGCGATAAATGTGAAATTTAATTCCATCGCATTCTACTCTCGAGGTGACTTAAGCGTCTCCGTAATGTTTGGTCTGTGGTGCCCACTGGAGTTGAAACAGACGGTATAGAATGCTGATCGCGCTATCAGCAGCGAGTTCACCCTCGCGTATCGATGGTAATGTCATCACGGATCCGATTTGCGCGCTTTCGTACAACAACGAACGCGTGGAATCGACATATTTTTCGATCGGCTGCTCTCTCGCTCCGTTCGGCTGATTCGATTTGGCTCACGCTCCACTGCGTCCCGTCTTCCGCTGGGGTTTGCGGCGGCGGCGATGCGTGGTGCCCGGTTTTCGAATCGATAGACGAACGATGTTATCGTCCTGATTCCCAATGATGCTAGCTTAGCAGTAAATTTTGATCTACGGCAAACTGCCAGCGCGCCATAGTCCAAAAAACAAAGAAGGTGAAACGTTGAATTGCTAAGACATGGTCGCTAGTAAGGAGCGCCGTGCAGTCCGCTATCGATGTCATCTTCAGACGCACCTAAAACTTAGGCTTGTCAAATTTAATCAGACTATATTTCTCAAGAGTGTGCCATTAACGTGAGCATAAGAAAAAAATTGCGGCCGTGGGTCCAGCACTTTTTTCTATGTGAGCTTTCTCGGTGCTGTATGCTAAGGGTTGCATGCGTTCAGAAGCACGCAGCTGCATCTTACAATAAGCGCCGGAGTAGATATTTCATTGATAATTGCACGTTATTACATCCAGAGTCGCGACAAACTTGGAAGGCATTTGCTCTGTGCTGCGGGAAACTTGTCTATAGAAAGGAAGTGACTTCGAAGCCTGTTTATAACGGACTTATTGCTGCGACTAATGCTTGGGGGGGGGGGGGGGGGGGGAGCGCAGTTGGGAGCATAGTGAGTGCTCTATGACTTCCAACGTCACTTAGGCAGCATTGCTGGCGCGCATTTCAAAAACACCGCAGCAGACTGATTTGCAACGTAATGTGCACAGTCTCACGAGGATATATGCCACGATAGCATCTTTTCGTAGCGATAGCTACATTACGCTAGCATTTCGACCCTTCAGCGTGGCGGCGCCGCCACGTGGTTAGTCACGTGGTGCGTGGTTGGCCACGTGGTGCGGAGCAGCTGCAGACGGCGCGGCGTGCCGGCGAAACCGATTTGGGGGGGGGGGGGGGGGGGAGAGTGAATCCACGCCCAGGGACGAAGATGAAGAAGGAACGCCCAGCAAAACGGAGCGGCGAAAGACAGACTTTGCAATTCGACTGAGCCAGTTCCACTAGGCCATATTTAGCTATCGCGTTACTCCAGGTTTAACCAGAGCTAAACCACAGCCAAATATTATTTGTGAGTTGCTTACATTGTACAGCCAACATTTTCCAGCGTTGTCCTGTGTTCTTCTTCTGGTGTTCCCGAACTTTCGCTGGTGAAGTTATACCTGAAACACACAAACTAGCCCACATGATTACCTTGTTGCAGTTTTATTAATCTCTTATTATCAAACTGTAGAGCAAATGGCGAAGGTCGTGTGCACTCCGGAACAGCAAGAAAGGTGCACAGTGAGGGCTTTTCATGCATAGCTTCAGAAAAGTTTATTTCACGACTTCCTGGTGTTACAGCTTCTTCAAGAACCTCGAATCTCGAATGAAAGGCATACTAAACGATGCAATAAAGAGCGTCTCAGCTTTTCATAAGATGTCAGTAGCCTCTCTGAAATATAAGGATTAATTGCAACTTAGATTGGAATGGGGATTTTGTACTCAGCTTCACATCTGCCTCAAAAGTGCTGCTTATCCGCGTCAGCCAAGCGTACCTTGATTACCGCCGTTCTGACAGCTCAAGCCTGAGTGTTCATCCCTTGGTCGGGGGGCAAGAAGAAAAAGATTGAAGCTCCTCGCTCTATTCAAACCAACTTAACAGCCCGTGAAAAAGAGTTTCAAGAGCTTTTCTCCACGTTTTTACGGCGTTTGTGCATTTCAGGCTTCTTTTTGTGCGTTTGGAACTGAGTTTACGTCGCGAAGAAGGGTTAACGCGCTGAGCCGCTGTCTCATGCTACTCATTTCTGGGAAAGTCCTCGGACCTTCCGGACGTCTCTTAACCCACTTGGCTTCCCGTCTGTGTGGAGTAATTTGTATATTGTTTAAGTTTCGGCAATTATCCTCTGACTGCAACAAGACGGTCGCTAGCGACTATAAAGCTGTACTCAGTCGCTACCGCTAACGAATGTCGCTGGCATCGCCGGCAGACGAAGGCAAACCTTCTTTGTGCATTTGTCATCAGAAGGGACGAGAAACAGAAAGGTTCCATTCGGGGGAACTTGTCTATTTTCAGAGAATTTTAGGATAAAATTCTTGCGAAAAGGGACACTTCATGGCCTTTGAGCAAATTTCAGGAAACGGAATTTTTCAATTTTTTTTCCATTTTTCATTTATTACGTCCCTAAGGGCCCTGAGGCATTACGTAAGGAGGGGACGTATCGGTTTCCAAAAGGCGAATTGCGGTGAAAGCATGCATATATGCACGTACAAAAAAGTCACAGGAACCAAAAGAATTAAAAAAACAAAACACACAGGGACAAAAAACGAACTACAAAACACAGCAGGCATGATAAAGCGAGTATAATATTCATGTTTCACACAGGATGCACGTCCGAACATTACAGAAAACAAAATAAGAAAGGTAACACGCGAAAGCGGCGAAGGCTATGAAAGACGTGTTTTTTATCGTTCATCCTCGAATTGCTCGATTTGTCTAATTGCTGCAAGTATCAAGGGACGATGAACCGGGATTTTTTGGTCTAATTAAGGAAATTTTCTGGTAAGGCGCGGAACATCGCTACCGACGATGATGGCTGTGCAAGTAGCTTACGTGCCCATAATCCATTTTCATGCAGGCAGTAGTCAGCAGTAAGCGCTTATATCACGCTCTACGAGAAAAATCTGTGGGCAGAGATAAAATTCACACTGCCGAAGGAAACAACCTATAAATACGAATACAGTCGAGCCCACTTCTAAAGGATCTGACGGTCGCGCGCTTTGTGTTCGCTGTGTCCGACGTTCGCAGTAAGTTAACTCCCCCTAGTACAGCCAGAATTGCTAATCCTGCGAGAAGTGGCGGTAATTTCCTAAAAACTGCTTCGCGGGTGTCTTCTTCTTGAATGTAGTTTCTTAGGATGCAGTGGAGGGAGAGGTTGCGCCTGCGGCTTCTCGGTCTGCTTATTTGGCTTCTGAGCTGTTGATGACTCAGCTTTGGAGTTCTTATTGCGGTAGGAAACAATCGTTTTCCAATCGGTCGTATTGAATTCGACTGGGGAGGCGTTAGTCCCAACTGCGGCGTACTCCATGACTGCCGCCGAGGCGTTCGCGCCGCGCTAGGCCTGGCGTTCGGGTAAGTTAGGGCGCCGGGGCGACGCTGGCTTGAGACCGTCGGAGCTCGGTCGCCCGACCGCTTCCCCGACTCCCGCTTCCCCGACTCCCGGAGGACTATAAAATCATCTACAGACCAACGGGTGGCGTCGACTTCACGCGCTACACCGAGAAGTCTATCAGGCACGCGATCGCGACAGCGAGCGGCATCACCGCGACCGAGGCTGATGAAGACCAATCTCGAACAAATTCTGCAAAAAATGTTTTCACCATATCGACGCCGGTGCAGGCAAACGCACTACGCTACGTCGCAGTCAAGCAAATCAAGTTAAGCAGTAACCGCATGAGGCGAAAATTCGCGGCGACACGCCGCGCGATGGCATCGCGCGATGGGCTGAGGGCCGCCGAAGCACTGTCGCCCATCGCGTCGCCCAGGTTCTGGGTTTGCAAAAAATTTCGCCCATCGCCCGGAAGTGCCGTTCGAGACTAGCCAATGACGGTAGGCCTTGCGGGTGAGTAACTTCCGATCCGTCTTGCGCGCGAAAGTCGATTTTTTTTTTCATTGGGCTTTCCGCGCGGAGCAACAGCCGACGCATCCCTCACCATGGCAGCTATGCAAGAATTTAATGAAATGCTCATTAATGAAGTTCAAAAGTAAAGGGTGTTGTGGGTATGTCCTACACGCACTATAAGTCGCAAGAGCGCAGGATTGTCGCCTGGCGCCTCATCGCAGCGTCCCTCGGGCGCACTTTTCTGCGTCACGTGAGTTTGTGTAGACTAAAAATAAAATTATTACCTAAATATATTTTTCAATGTTTTATTGTTTTATCTTGTATGAAGCCTTAAGAGCGTTGTTCTACGCGTTAATTAAAGCAAAATGACTGAACGCTGAAGCGGTCGCAATCGAGCAACACTGAAAACGCGCCACTCCGACGCCGAGTCTCGTCGCTTCGTGCGGTTTGCACCAGCGACAGCGGTGGGCGACGGCGGCGTCATCGCGCGACGTATCGCGAAGGAATATCGCCTCATGCGGCTACCGCTTTAGAAGGCAAAGACGTCGTCATGACGTCGTATATCGCCCCTCCGGACAGGGCCCTGCAAGGCATCATCTATCGGGCTTACGATGGCGAAACCCCCCAAGAAATGACGACAGATTTCCGCAAAAGAAACCCTGACATCGCACAAGCACGAACCATGGGAAGAACATCGAAGTCCCTTCTCCTCCACTTCGACGCGGATTAACTACCAGATAGCATCGTCGGCTTCGGAGTCCTGTACCCAGTCTACCCCTTCATTCCGAAAGTAGAGGCGTGCACGAACTGCAGAAGAGTCGGACACAGAAGAGACTTATGTCCGGAGCCACCGCAACAACGGTGCCCGTACTGCGGCAACCAGCACCTAAAGGAAGAAATCTGCGACCCAGTTTGCATTGTCTGCGGAGGAGGGCACCGCACAGGCGATAAGAGTTGCAAGAAACGATTTCAACGACCCCAAACGAAAACATCGGAGCACCAGTCAAGATCCAAATCCGGGACCTGCGACGACCCACCATCCACCCGAAGGAAGGACCGCTCGAGCTCCTTCCAGTCCTTGGACACCGGACGCAGCAGCAGCCGCAGCGGACGCAGCAGCAGTCGCAGCGGAGGTGGCAACGGCACCAGCAGCCGGACTCAGAGTCCCGGACCGAAACAGGTGAGCTGGGCGGGAGTGGCCTCTCACGGAAAGGGGACGGAGCTGCAGTCATTACAGTCTAAACTCGATCAGGCATTCCACCATATTCAAATGCTCACGGACCGCATTAAACACTTGGAACAGGAAAATAGTAAACTAAAAGCCCCTGCAAAATCTAAGGACCCTCTTCTAAAACCACTCCCAATGCCGGAGGTCATAAAAATGAAAACTACTGTTGCCGCATCAGTCGAAACACCAGTAAGCGTAGTAAGCAAGGAAGAAACACCTCGCAAAAAACGAGCAGTAGCTGACGTAAGAAATACCTCACTGGAAGATAGAGTCCCAAACCTCGAACAAAACGTGGAAGAGCACAGCCAGAAACTCGATAATCTAACCCAAAGAGTTGACAATTTAACACAAAGCCTCTAACAACACATACAGGATGTAAATCACAAGTTTGGAGTACTCGACACCGTTTTACAGGAAATTTTACGTCGCCTTCCCCCGTCAGCTCAAGGGTCGCCAATCGATCAATCCCATCATAAAGGCCAATCCTAAAAGCATAACAATTTGGCAGTGGAACTGCAGGTCTATGCGCAACAAAAAAGCACATCTGCAGTTACACATTCAATCGCAATCCGAAAAACCTGACGTAATTGCGATACAAGAACCCAGAATATCTCGACTAAAACTGCCAGGGTACCGGGCAGTTCTGCCATGTCACATCGCAGAAAAGCCATTAACCACTACAGTGGTACATAGAAACCTTACCGTGGTTAACCACGAGATTGAAGACGTAGAGCTCGATTGTATATTAATCGAAATTCTACCTAGCAAAAGAAACTCCTCTTCTCTATTCATACTTCACGCATACAGCCACCCCAGGGCACAGGCTGGACCAGCGAAAGCCGCTATACTCAAAGCCCTACAAATTGCAGGCCAAAACCCAATCCTAATTGTGGGCGACTTCAACGCTCAACACGTGCAATGGGGACACGCAACAATATCCAGGAAAGGCATGGCCCTAATGGATTTTATCCAGCAAAGAGGGCTAACCCAATATACGGACCCCATGCAGCCTACCAGGAGAGGCAACAGCGTGAACAGGGACACGTGCCCGGACCTCACGATGGGCAAAAATCTCCCAGACTTAAGCTGGAGCAACACCAGACAAAATCTGGGAAGTGACCATTATATCATAATGTCAAAAATCGTCATTGGCAATCTCAAACCCCAACCCATGGAAAAAACAAAATCACTGACTGGGACAAATTGAGGACGATGCGGGACCAAAATCAGGAACCGATCGCAGACCTAGCACAGTGGACACAAACCCTCCTATCAGACGTGGGAAAGGCCACTAAATACGTAGTGCATGACCTAGGCGTAAGTATGATTGACAGCCGCCTCACACACATGTGGGAGGCAAGGCAAAGCCTATAAAAAAGATGGCTTAAGCAAAAATACAACAAAAAGCTTAGAAATAGGATAGTCACACTCACGGAAGAAATTCAACACCACTCCGCAGAACTCGCGAGACAGCAGTGGAACCATATCTGCGAAAATATAAATGGCAATCTAGGCACGAGAGAGACGTGGAATCTTCTGCGGCATCTCCTTGATCCGGAATCGAAGAAAGCTACGACTCAAAAGGAAATCACCAAAATTCTAAATACAGACCCAGGCACGGATCAAGATATTATAAACACGCTCCAGCAGAAATACTTCTGCACAACCCGAGAGACGCAGTCCCTACCCGATTATAAAGGACAAACTAACCCCATCCTGGACGCTGAGATAACGATGGCGGAAATAAGAGCAGCCCTCCTTAAGATACGCACGACATCCGCTCCGGGAGAGGACTGCATTAACAATAAGACACTCAGAAACCTAGACGACGCCTCCATCACAGCCCTCACGGACTTTGCGAACGAATGTTGGAGGGAAGGAAAACTCCCAGCGTCTTGGAAACGCGCCATCGTTAAATTCATTCCAAACCCGGGCAAAAAGCTCGCGCTCGAAAATCTCAGACCTATTTCGTTTACTTCTTGCTTAGGAAAAATGATTGAGCACGTCATACTTGACAGACTGCAGTCCCACATGCACAAAGAGAATTTATATCCAAACACTATGGTCGGCTTTAGACCATATTTATCAACACAGGATACGATGCTCAGACTAGCAAACAAGGTCCTATCTCAGGAGCAAGAAAGGAGCACAAGGGCAATCCTAGCTCTAGATTTAACCAAAGCATTTGATAACCTCAAACACAAAGCAATCCTAGATTCTCTTTAACGGTTGAATGTAGGCGAAAGAACGTTTAACTGCATCAAGGACTTTCTCTCCGATAGAACGGCTAAAATTCAAATTGGCACAATCAAATCCGACACCTTCACTTTAGGAGACAGAGGAACGCCGCAAGGATCGGTCCTCTCCCCCTTCTTATTCAATATAACCCTCATCAAAATGGCACACGAACTCGCCAAAATTCCAGACCTAGAACACTCCTTGTACGCGGACGATATCACTCTTTGGACCACCAAGGGGAGTATCGGCACGATACAAGATACGCTACAAAAGCGGCAGATGTAGTAGTAGAGGAGGCACAAGCCGCGGGACTTGCGTGTTCCCCCAAAAAATCTGAACTCCTCATCCTACACCCAAAGCGTCAAAAAGAAATAAACGCCTGAGATCAAAATTTACGCGGAAGGGGCAGCCATCCCAGAAGTGGAAACACTAAGAATCTTGGGAATGCTGATACAGTCAAACCGAAAAAACGACACACTAATTAAGAAGCTGAGAAACACCGTCAACCAAATCTCCTTCCTGATCAGACGCATCGCGAATAGGCGAGGAGGAGTTAAAGAAGCCGAGACCAGGAAACTAATCCAGGCCTTCGTTCTTAGCAGAGTCATCTCCTCCACACCATGCATACGTCACCCTCACTGCCAGAGAAAGGGACGAAGTGGATTCTCTAATTCGACAATCCTACAAAATTGCGCTGAACCTCCCTCGTGATGCCCCAAATGAAAAACTAATACAGTTAGGAATTCATAACACCTTAGCGGAAATGATGGAAGCACACCTCACCGCACAATACAAAAAACTATCAGGCACTGAAACGGGACGTTTCATCCTAAAGAAGGCAGGAATACAATATGAAGGAATCCGTGCACACACCTTGCCAATTCCAAGACTCGTGCACGAACACTTAATAGTCCATCCTCTGCCCAAAAACATGCATCCACACTATGATACAGACAGAAGAAAGGCTAGGGCACAAAAACTTCACGAAAGATTTTCAGTTCGGAAAGACACGGCGCTTGTGGACGTGGCAGAACATGCGGACAGAGACGCCTTTTCCCTGGCAGTTGTCGATCATCGAGGTTCTCCCGTTGTATCGGCGACAATTGATAAAACAAAATTTCCGCAGGAGGCCGAAGAAGCTGCCATAGCTTTAGCAATTACCTCCACCACTGCCAAATACATCATCAGCGACTCTAAAACCGCAATTCGAAATTTTTGCAAAGGAAGGGCCCACTCAGCAGTCATCAATATATTACAAAAAATCTCCGATACCCGCCAGATCACATTGATCTGGGTCCCCGCCCATTCGGCCATCCTGGAAACGAGGCGGCGCACCAATTTGCCCGAGGATTCGTAGTTAACCGGGAGGTGCGTTACCCCGAGCTCAGGTCGGCCAAGGAGCGAATGACGACCTACAAAGAAATTACTACCCACTTCAAGATAGAAAGACAAATCTTCCAGACCCACATAGATCTCTAAGTAAAACACAACAAGTCAGTTAGCGGCAGCTCCAAACGAACACTTTCTTTAATCCGTACATGTACTCCATATGG